>NC_048595.1:66409020-66606520 GCF_003668045.3 Cricetulus griseus | reverse complement strand
CATTGGCTGTAGTTTGAAAAAAAATACCTATTCTCCAATGTACAGGCCTACTGTCAGCACAGATTAATTTAGATCATATATATAGATCATATATATATATATATATATATATATATGAGCACATATATATAGATCATATATATATATGAGCACAAGTTGTTAGCAAATGGTAACAAAATAAAAATGTTCCTAGCTGCAGTGAGGCTGGAGAGGATGCATAGTTTCTAATGTTCTTCCTTGTGTTAAAGCAGGGTTTGCCCTAGCTACTCTTGTCACTTAGGTGACTGAATGAGACATTAAGCTGTCATTTTTGAAAACCTGAATGATGCCTACTTCACTGAGTTATTAAAAGGGTAAAGAATGAGTTTATACACACACATCCACCTACCAAGCAAGAGTATTAGAAATAGGAGCTTTTTTACATTTTTGTTACACAGAAAATAATGTATATATTTTAAAGACAGCAATGTAGACTTTATGTTGTTTTTATTTTAAATTCTACTTCCTAGGTGCTGATGACAGAAATGAAATGAAGTTTGTTTTGACAATTCATATGAATGCTTCCCTTTAGATTTTTGTGATTTGACATATGTTATACTTGAATTAAGGATTAATGGTGTAAATTACACTGGAGTTTTAAGGAGAATAGTAATTATAAACAAAATTGCAAGCTCTCTTCAGAGAATAAAATATGGCTAAATATATCCATGTTCTGTTTTCCTGCCAACTTACATGAGCTCTTTTATGAGAGAAAACAAAACAGGTAATTGTCTTCATGATATGTCTGGTTCTAAGACCATTGCCCTCTAATAACCATCTGTACAAGCCTTGAACCCTAGAGAATAGAGATGTGCTTGTTGAAAGGGAGTTACTGATGACATCTTTCAAGTCCATCAGGGAGCAGTCTACTCAGAGGGAAGCTTCAGGAAAACCTATGTGCTTCAGGAAAACCTATGTGCTTGACTTGAGCACCCAGCTTCCTTCCAATACATAAATTTGGCAATTAGGAGCCTCATCTCAGTTTTGCATACTGGTTCCATGTTTATAGAAATTGCTAGCCTATCCAAACAAAGCTCTCACAGCATCTATGATCTTTAGTAACTGCAGGGGACTCTGTGGTGTTAGTATTAGTCATGAACCTTGCTCAAGTATACAACTTTTTCTTTGTTTTTGTATATAGTTTATATATTTTCTTTTCTCACATTTTCTCCAAGGAGTAAAGAAGGAGTTTGTTTGTTTTCTAGTTTTCTTTTCATGTTATGGGTGATGTTTTGTTTTTTATTTGTGACATGCAGACCTGGAATTCACTAACAATCCATTGGGATTCTAGACATGAGCCTCCTCATCTGGCATTCAAATTTCTTTTAATAGAAGTTAGATTATACTATCTATACTATCCACTAGTTTGGAACTTATATATTTCAATTAAATTAGAAAATTTTCATAAATCCAAATCAGTACCTACAGAGGTAATATATTATATTTTGAAATCGTATTTATTTACGTATTTTCCTACTAGAGGGCATTCAGTAGTGTCTTGGTCTGGTCACTACAAACTATATTATAAGAAACATTTTTGTAAACATGACAAGATTTCTTTATGGAGCCTGGAAGTCCTAGAGCTCACTATGAAGATCAGGATGGCCTCAAATTCACAGAGATCTGCCTGCTTTTGCCTCACAAGTACTGAAATTAAACGTGTGTGCCTGGCTTTCATAGCACTTTGAGCCTAGAATCTTGCATCCTTAGAAAACTTTACTCTGCAGGGCACATTGCAAGACACCTCTGCCCAGTTACTTCATGGTCTTTAAGAATAAAGTACAAATCTATTGATAAATGTGTTTAGGTTTGTCATTCACAACACTAAATATTTCAGTCCTATTTATTCTTCAGTTTTTTAAGTTTTTACAGTTACCAATTCTCTACATATTTAATATCCAAATCTATTGCTTCATTTTAACACAATCAACTTTAAGTGTGCATTGTTTTAAAATTGTATATTATTTACTTTAGCATATAATTTAAATTATATTAATCTGTTTTTCTTAAAATATTTAATAAAGCATGCATTCCTATTACCAATGTTGATATTATAATTAATAGATAGCCAGGGCTGGAATTTTCTAAGTAGATTCCTTGGCCAAATCCATTAAACTCAGCCTTTCTATGTATGTCTTTTATTTCTCAGCTAATCAATCTATTAATTTATTACTATTTTTATGTAAATTAACTGGTCCATACACACTTAGCTTATCTTTTGTAGGAACTAATGTTTTTGCTTGGGAAAAGGAAATAATTTTGCAATAGACAGCTTCTGCTCACAAAGAGCTTAAAGATGATGAGCAGAGAGAAAGATAAATAAGTGAAGATTAAAGTGTAAAATTACAATTAAGAAATAAAATTGTCTTTTCTTCTCAGTGTCCCACATAATATCCTGAATGGTTTTGTGAAAGTTTGATGGTTTTATTTATTTCATTTTTTAATGTATGTGTGCATATCTCTAGCAGTCCTTTTCTTCCTTTCTTTTTTTTTTAATGTAGCTGTTCATTCGTACTATAAAACTGTTACTAATTTAGATTTCTGGTTTCAGCAGAAGGTTGAAAGGAAAAAAAGCAAAAATTAAAAACAATCGATATGTTTGATGATTTACATCCATGACTGAAGGTATTTTATCAGTGCAATATTTGGTCACAGGTAAGCTATGTGTCAGTAGCTGTAACCACAATGACTTTTCTATGATTGAACTCTGACATTTAAGAACATTTGAAATTTGTCTTTTTTTCAGGTTTCTATTGCAGTGATAAAACATCATGATGAAAAGAAACTTGAGGAGGAAAGGGTTTATTTTACATTACAGCTCTCAGGCCACATTCAATTCTTGCAGGTAATCAGGGCAGGAACTCAGGCAGGATGAAGAGACAGGAACTGAAGCAAAGGCTATGGAGTAATTCTGCTGGCTGGCTTGGTCATTCTGATTTTCTCAGTTTGTTTATCATACAATCTGGAACCACCTACCCAAGCACAGTACCACCCATGATGGATTAATCAGTTCAGTGTTTAACTGTGTGTGAGTGTCTGCCTCTGTTTCCATCAGCTATTGGATGAAGGCTCTAGGATGTCATATAAGGTAGCCATAAATTTCATTATAGGGGAAGGGCATTTAAGGTAGCTTCTCCCCTATTGCTTAGATTCTTAGTTGGGTTCATCCTAGCATATCTCTGGACATTTTCCTAGTGCCAGGTTTCTCTTTAAACCTATAATGCCTGCCTCTATTAAGGTATCTATTTTTTGCTCTCCTCTATTTTTCCCATGACTCAATCTTTCTGGTCTCTCATGTCTTCCTCCCCTCTCCTCTTTATCCTAACTTCCACCCCCGACCCGTGCTCCCAATTTTCTCAGGAGAACTTCTTCCTTTCCCCTTCTCCGGGGGACCATGTATGTCTCTCTTAGGGTCCTCTTTGCTTCCTAGCTTCTCTGGAGGTGTGGATTGTAGGCTGGTAATGCTTTGCTCAATGTCTATTATCCCTATGTGAGTGGGTACACACCATGTTTGTCTTTTGTGACTGGGTTAACTCACTCAGGATGGGTGCTTCTACTTGTATCCATTTGCCTGAGAGTTCCAAGATTCCATTGTTTTTTTTCCACTGAGTAATACTCCATTGTGTAAATGTACCATACTTTCTTTATCTATTCTTCAGTGGAGGGGCATTTAGGTTGTTTCCAGTTTCTGACTATTACAAATAATGATGCTATGAACATAGTTAAACAGATGCCCTTATTGTTTGAATGTGCATCCTTTGAGTATATTCCTAAGAGTAGAACTGCTGGATCTTGAGGTAGATTGATTCCCATTTTCTTGATGAATTGCCATACTTATTTCCAAAGCAGCTGTACAAGTTTGCCCTCACACCAGCAGTGGAGGAGTGTTCCCCATTCTCCAAATCCTTTCCAGCATATACTGTCATTGGTGTTTTTCATTTTAGCCATTCAGACAGGTGCAAGATGGTATCTCAGAGCTGTTTTGATTTGCATTTACCAGATGGGTAAGGATGTTGAGCATATTCTTAAGTGTTTTTCAGCCACTTTGTATTCCTCTACTGAGAATCCTCTATTTAGATCTGTACCCCACTTTAATTGGATTGTTTGGTGTTTTGGTAACTAGCTTTTTGAGTTTTGTGTATATTTTGGAAATCAGCCCTCTGTCAGATGTGGGGTTGGTGAAGATCTTTTCTCATTCTGTGGGCTGCCATTTTGTCTTGTTGACTGTGTCCTTACAAAAGCTCCTAGTTTCAGGAGGTCCCATTTATTAATTGTCGATCTCAGTGTCTGTGCTACTGGTGTTATGTTCATGAAATGATCTCCTGTACCAGTTTATTCAAGGGTACCTCCCACTTTCTCTTCTAAGAGATTCAGTGTGGCTGGATTTATGTTAAGGTATTTGATCCACTTGGACTTAAGTTTTGTGCATGGCGATAGATAAGGATCTATCAGTAATCTACATGTCAGCATCTGGTTATGCCAGCACCATTTGTTGAAGGTGTTATCTTTTGTCCATTGTATAATTTTAGCTTCTTTGTCAAAAATCATATGTAGGTGTGTGGGTTAATACCCATCTTTTCTATTTCCAGCATTCTTTCTTTTTTCTTATTTTTTATATAATTGAATTAAAAACAAGATTAAATTACATGATAATCCCAGTTCCCTTCTCCCTCCCTTCCTCCCCTGCCACCCCCCAACTAAAATCCTACCTATCATATGTCCTTTCTTCTAATCCACACCTGAATCAATCTTTCTGCTTCCTCATGACTCCAGCATTCTTTCATTCTGTGTTTTCTTTATTGTTTCTATTTCAGCTTAAAATCCTTGAACTGTTTGGATTGTTTCCTTCACTTGTTTCGTTTTTTTTTTTTCCCTTGGCTTTCCTTGCTTTCTTTAAGAGATTCTTATATTTCTTGATTTTTTGGTTTGTCTTTTCCTCCATTTCCTATATAATTTTGTTTTTATTTCTTCTATTTTTAAGGGATTTTCTCATTTACTCTTTGAAGGTCTCTGTCATCTTTATAAAGTTGTTTTTAAGGTCCTTCTCTTCTGCTTCATCTGTGTTGGAATGTTCAGTTCTTCTTGGTGTGGAGTCCCTAAATTCTGGTTGTGCCAAATTGGTCTTTCTGTTGTTGAATGTGTTCTTACACTGTCGTCTTCCCATCCCTTCTTCCAGTGGGTGCATGTAGGGCCTCTCCCTCTCTTCTCCTCTCCTGGTGGATGTAGGTGGGCCAAGACTTTGATGTTGGCAGACTCTGGATGGTCCAGCCTCTCCTGGTGCTCTCCTGGAGGGTGTAGGGTGGCCAAGACTCTCCTGATACTTGTAGGCAGTGCAAGGCTTTGATGTGGGCAGACTCTGGATCCTCCAGCATGCTGGACATGCCAAGCAGACCCAGGGAACTCCAAGGAGGGGGTGGGAGGAAATGGGCCTGAGAAGGAGCCACACTCATCTCTCCTGGCACTTGTAGGGGGTCCCGCTCTTGGCTTCTTATTCAGGAAGAAAATAAAAGCCCATATAAATTGCTAAGTAGGAAAGAAACTTTATTTGAAATAAAGCAAAGCAACAGAATAAATCAGAATTTATTGCAAGCAGGCAGCAGGCTACTTCAATGAAGGCACTCAAGGTCCTGATTATTGTTTGGGGCATGTTGTAGGACTTTCTTATCAGATTTTCTTTGGACTGATAGCCCCCAAATAATGACATGGAAACTTATTACTAATTGTTAAAGCTTGTCCTTTAGCTTAGGCTTGTTTCCAACTAGCTCTTATAACTTAAATTAATCTGCTTCTATTAATCTATGCTCACAGTGGATGTCTTTTCCCACAATGTGTCTGATTTTAATCATATTCATGTCCAACTATGAATAGACATAAGATGATAAATGAGGGAGTCCTCATATCAATTCATTTGGAAACATAGTTTTGCCTTATTTGTTTGCATTCAAAACCAGTGTTGGCTGGATTGACTTACTGTATTGGCCTATTGGCTGTAGTCCTGGGTGTGTCTGGGATGTGAATGAAGAGAATTGGTGTTATCAGATGATTTCTAAGAGTATTAACTTATTTTTCCTGTTTTAAGAAAGTATACATGCATTTTGATGCAGGTATGGGTCTTAGGTTGCTAACAGGTTTCTAGATATATTATTTTGAGAGGGATGTTTGTTTAGCCCAAATCAAGTGAAGTCTCAGGTTCTAAGCTATTCTTTATTCTTGCCTGCTTTGGAAACTATCTAAATTTCACAAATTACATAGCAAATAGCTTAATGCATTTTAGGGACCCATCATGAATGGAAGGGAGGAAGGAAAAGGGAGAGGAAAGAAAATATTGCAATAAAGTTCATGGGCTGTTAAGCATCTGGAATTGTAACCTTATATTACAACTGGGAAAGCCATGATTTCCTAGGGTATACAACAGAAAGAATCCAAGGGAATGAATCATGATACGAAGAGTGCAATTTCTTTAATGTTTATAGCTGACTGTATTTGCTTTTAATGGTAAAGAAAAAAAGCACAGCTGTTTCCTCTCTATGCTCAGACTAAATGGGCACATCATATCTATTCAACCCTCTATGCCTTTCTTCCATTCCCTAAGTAAAAAGTAGCCAAAATGAGACTTTCTCTTGTGCCTACTCAGGAAAAGAAGCACATCCACGCTGCCTATTTTTAACTAGCATTTCCTGCCTCCTCATTGATTTCCTTTATGCTCACCTCCTAACCATCTTTCTTCATTCCCCATCTTTCCTTCCTTAACCTATGATGCCAGATTCCCACTGATCTGCTAAACTGCATAGAGACTAGCCTTTACAAAGTGAGCTCTTCACTGCCCTCTTTATTTCCTTTATACAAGTCACACAAAATGTTTGTTCACTTCCCATTTATCTTGCCTGAGGATCATTAATTTTTATCAACTATTCTGAAGGTCTCTATAGATCAAGACTCCTGGTTGAAACTCTTTGCCCATCATTACAGCAATTGCACACCTTTGTGCTATATAGGCTTGGAGCCTTTCAGCTCCCAACATAGAAAGAAGCTTATCACCTTTTCTAATATCTTGCAGTTGTTATAGTATTGCACAGTATTCTCACCCTGACTTGACAAAACCTTGGAACCTCCTGTTGGTCCCTCCATATACATCTCAACATTTACTTATTTATTTAAGATTTTCACTGGTTCTATGAACTTGAAATACCAAAATTTAATTACATCAGGATGTTAGATTCATCTCTGAGAATCTGTTTCAAGGCATTAAATGTCATATTCCCAGAAAGGATTTCCAGACATTGAAAAAATTTTCCATTACATAATCTAATATTTCTGTAGATCCAGTATCCTTAAGACCTAGATTCTCTTGTCACTGGTCACACTTCTTCATGCTCAGGACCCACATTTTCCAGTATGAGTTCCTGATGGGGAATGTACTGTGTATGTTTATCTTATTGATTGTATCAAACCTACACAAAGAAGAGAAAATATTAAGAGCAGCAAAGGAAAAAGGCCAAGTAACATATAAAGGCAGACCTATAAGAATCACACCCGACTTGTCAATGGAAACTTTGAAAGTGAAGACCCTAGATAGATATCCTACAAACACTAAGGGAGGATAGATGCCAACCCAGACTACTGTACCCTGATGGGGAATGTACTGTGTATGTTTATCTAATTGATTGTTAAATAAAATACTGTTTGGCCAATGAGACAGCAAGTTAGACAGGATTAGGAGTCAAAGAGGATTGTGGGAAATGTAATAGAGAAGTGGTGATCCAGGCAGGAAGTGACATAGCTAGGAGACTCATATTTAAAGAAGGAGAAACAGGAAGCGTCCCTCTTTTCCCCTCTGCTCCTACTCCAGCGACACAATGTGATCCACCAGCAAGGAGGGACGCCAATAAGGCATCTGATAAGATAAGTCTTATAAAATATATAGATTTATGATGGTTAAGACTGAGCTAGCAGATGAGAAGTCCTAGTCATTGGCCAAGCAGAATTGTACCTAATACAAGTTTCTGTGTATTCATTTGGGCCCTAACTCAGGTGGGCGGCTGGCGTAAAGCTCACACATGGCAGTGGGGTTCGGCGGCATTTGGCGGAAAGATTTATTATAACAAGCTCCCTTTCCTCCCATCTGCCTGCCTGTAAAGTTTTTGGCTAGGTGCATTTCTTTTGTAATTTTTTTATTAGTTCAAATTAGGAACAAGCTTGTTTCACATGTCAATCCCTTCTCCCTCTCCCTTCCCTCTCCCCCCTCCCACCCCCAACCTACCCCCACATCATTCACCCTCCACTCCCCAGGCAGGGTAGGGCCATTGACGGGGTCTCCCCAAAGTCCACCACATCATCCTGGAGCGGGCCTAGGCCCTCCCCCATGTGTCCAGGCCAAGAGTGCATCCCTTCACATGGGATGGGCTCTCAAAGTCCCTTCTTACACCAGGGAAAATACTAATCCAATACCAAGGGCCTCCTAGAGTGTGGAGGCCTCCTAATTGACATCCATGTTCAGGGGTCTGGATCAGTCCTGTACTGGCCTCCCAGACAGCAGTCTGGGGTCCATGTGCTCCCCCTTGTACAGGACAGCTGTTTCTGTGGGTTTCACCAGCCTGGTACTGACCCCTTTGATCTTCATTCCTCCCTCTCTGCAACTAAGTTCCAGAGTACAGTTCAGTGTATAGCTGTGGGTGTCTGCCACTGCTTCCATCAGCCACTGGATGAGGGCCCTAGGATAGCATAAAAATTAGTCATCAGTCTCATTATAGGGGAAGGGCATTTAGGTTATCCTCTCCACCATTGCCTAGATTGTCAGTTCGTGCCATTCTTGTAGTTCTCTGGAAATCTCCCTAGTGCTAGATCTCCCCTTGGATCTATAATGGCTCCCTCTAATATGGTGTCTCTCATTCTGCTTTCCTCTATTCTTCTCCCAACTCAATATTTCTGCTCCTCCATTTCCTCCTCTCCTTTCCTCTTCTCCTCTCATCCTGGCAGCTTGCTCTCCATTCATGCTCCCAGTTAGCTTAGGAGATCCTGCCCCTTTCCATTCCTGGGGTCCATGCATTTTTCCCTTAGAGTCCTTCTTGTTTCCTAGTTTCTTTGGTGAAGAGGATTGTAGGCTGGAAATCCTTTGCTCTATGTCTAAAATTCATATATGAGTGAGTACATACATGTTTGTCTTTTTAACGTTTACTGTAGTTACTGCTGTTATGTTTAGGAGTTCTGAGGACACTAGACCCTCGGGAGTTAAATGTTATTTCAGAAGACATGTGTCTGTTTACACAATCTCCAGAAGGGGAGGAGCATCCACCTCTAATGGAGAGAAGTTGATACTGTTGTATCCCCCAGAAGCTTCATAGGGTGTAAAGTTTAAATTATAGATGCATGTGCTTGGTTGCCCCCACCCCAGATGCCAAGTAACAGCAGAATGGCAGAGTTCGGAATTCAATCTAGTATAGAGCTTGACTTCACTTTAGTTAAATACTAGGCTTAGTATTCAGCTTTCTTTGTTCCTACCTAGATAGAAGGCAGAAGGTACTTGGGTTTTCACATTTAATTTTACATTTTATTTTATGAATATTCCTAAGCACATTATTCATTTTTATTGATTCTCTGAGAATTCCATATGTGATTTGATCATATTTACCACCCGATTTCCAGTTTTTACCAACTCAGCTCCATTCTCTACCTTCTCACCATTGTATCAGGACCAATTTGTGCTGCCTAAATATTCTTAGATGGGTGGTCTTTCCCTGGAGTGTGATTGGCTTACCAAAGAGTGCACTCCTAGAAAAAAATGACCCTGTTTCTCCCAGCAGCTATCAATTGCTAATAGCTCTTCACGTAGGGTGGAATTTCATCCCCTACTCCTCTCTCCAGGCTGGAATTTGGTCTTGCTTTGGCTTGCACAGGTTTCATAATGCTCTACCAGTTGCTGTGTGTTCATGTGTGCAGTCTCCCTGCTGTGTCTAGAAGATACTCTTCCCTTGTAGTCACCCACTGCCTCTGACTTACATTTTTCCTATCCCCTCTTCAGCAATCATGCCTGTGTTTTAGAAAGGGGTGTTCATTAGGGCTGGGCATTGTACAATCCCTTATTCTCGGTATCTTAGCTAGTGTAGTTCTCTATGTTAATCACAATCTACTGCAATTAGAAGCTTCTCAGACAATGACTAAGACATGGATTAATATAGAGTTGGAACAATAAGTCAATGACCTTACAGTTGTTAACTCTTTCAAATGTCTTGCTCTCTTCATTAGAAATCACCTGACTTCATAGCTGCCACTTACTCTAAATATCTCCGACACACAGATTCCACTTCTAATTATCCTTCATCCCATGGCCATACCACCTTTTTCCAGCATTGATAGAAACTGTTGCTATGATACAGCATGGTTTGTGCTGTTCTTACCTCTTGTCATCTAGTGGGAACTTCAGCTAAAGGTTTGATTTCTCAAACCATTTTTTTTTTTTAGTTTTTCAAGACAGGGTTTCTCTGTGTAGCTTTGGAGCCTATCCTGGCACTCGCTCTGGAGACCAGGCTGGCCACGAACTCACAGACATCTGCCTGCCTCTGCCTCCCGAGTGCTGGGATTAATGACGTGTGCCTCCAACGTTTGGCTCTCAAACCATTTCTATGCCAGATGTCCTGACATGTTTGCAGATAAGCATCTTTGAAACATGTATTCATGTGGTTGTATGGAAGCAGTGTCTTAGAAGCAATACCTGCAAGGAAATAAAAGAAGTAAACATATATATATATATATATATATATATATATATATATATATATATATAAATTTGAGCAAAAATGCAGCTGCAACAAATACCATATATGTCACTCCAGAGAGTGCTGGAGCAAGGATAGACTTTCTAAAGTGTTCTGAATTAAAACAAGGGACCTAGCTTATACTCACACTTCGAAATACTCTTAGTGAGAATGGACCTTTATAAAGGAGCTAACATTGGTCACTAAAGGCTGCTAATAGGGGAGAATTCTTTGATTCAAACTTATTTTAGTCCACACTTCCATTTAAACAAATAGTAAAGAAGTAGACAACAGACATACAGTAAATCACTTTATGATCTCCTGGCAGTAGACATAGACAGATTTCAAGTCTTGTGGGAATTGAGAAGGGAATAAGGAAACTTCTTCATACTATATAAAGTGGCATGAATGTAGAGAGGTACAGGTGTTCTGTTAGAATGAAAATGTCATTTTGATTATGACAAAATTCAGTGAAGTAAGAGTATAAGCAAATCATGCTTAAAGTACAAGTGGGTATGGTACAAGTGAGGAGGAGTCATTTTTACCAGGGAGAAAGGCTCTGAATACTAGAAGAAAAGTTTGATTTTGTTCAACAGTCAATGGGAAGATTTTCCTTCTCCCTCTTCTCTCTCTCCCAGTCCATCTTCTTTCAGTTGGAGATAACATAAAATATTTTTTCCAGTCTGCTGGTCATAGTCCATTTCTTGCTTAACATTAGTGGTTAACACATTTAAAAAATAATTTAGGGTTTAGAAAGATGCCTCAGTCCACTGGCTGCTCCTACAGTGGGCATGAGTTCAATTCTCAGCACCCACATAGCAGCTTACAACTATCTGCAAGCCCAGTTCCAGGGGATCTGATGCCCTCTTATGGCTTTCATGGACACCACACATGTAAGTGTTGCACAAAAATACATGCTGGCAAACATTTATATACAGAAAATAAAACACAGATGAAAATAAATTTTATAAATGCTTCCAAATGGCTTTCCTTTCTGTGCATGGTATACATTGCACACTTCCTTTATTACCAGAAAAAAAAAGAACTGGGGATGTGACTGCCTTATAAAAAAGGAGTGAAATTTGCATAGAAACAGTCTACTAGGAGCAATATATTTGACAACATTGAACAAACAATAACATGTGATTATTTTCAGATTGTTTTTCAATGGTCTGAGAAGTATAAAAACCATTACTTGAGTCATTAAAGTTAGAATGAACATTGGGGAATTCACTCTAAGAAGAAAATGTTTCCGTTGGCAGAATGCTGAAACAGTTGATCTCATAATTATGTAACTGCTCATTTCTGTTTAGCTAAACTTTTTCTAAATTAATGTGACTTTCGCCTGTTGCCTGGGAGTGTGAACCTCTAAAGACATTTAGTTGCTGCACAGTACAATCCAACAGAGCACTTATTGAATTCCTATGTCTCCTATGTTGGCTGTTAGTCAGGGATGTGCTAACATAATGTGCTATAATTCCATCTCTGTTTTCATTGGGAACATGGAAATAGTCAGAAATTTTTAAAAAAAGCCTGCTTTCTAAATTATAAAAAGTGGTATTTTAATACTAAGTGCTGGGAAAATGGCCTTTGCAACAAGTTTATCTTCTGGTGTTCATTTCTCATGACTAGACCCCAAATATGATTCCAATAGGAGTATTCTACAAATTCCCAATTTATATGACATTTGTTGATTATTTTACCCATGTAGAAAAACTCCTCAGATTTGTGTCTGAGGATATCTGTCAATGAGAGGGAGACAATTTGCCATGCTCATATATCACCATGTTACTATGAGAAGTCATCCATGTTGGTTCATTAACAAAGAGACAGGTTGTATTCTAGTCCTTAACTCTGGAGAACACAGACACAGCACCAAGCTGACCTGGATCCCTCCCTGCACTTCGAAGGTCAAATCAGGAACTTCATTGATAGGGGATATCCTTCTGTATGTATGTTTCTCTATTGGTTGATGAATAAAACTGTTTGGCCAATAGGCAGTAAAGGCAGGAAGATAGGTGAGCCTAGAAGACAAGGAGAAGGCTGGGAGAGAGGTACTGTGAGGAGACACCATGTAGCTGCCGAAGGAGTAACAGGTCCAGGCATCCTCTGGTAAGCTAAGACCACATGGAAATATATAGATTCATAGAAATGGGCTAATAATTAAGACAGAGCTAGCCAATAAAGAAGCCCTAGCCTTCGGCCAACAGTTTATAAATTAATATATGTCTCTGTGTGCTTATTTGGGGCTGAAGATAGGTGGGACCTGGCGGGAAAGAAACTCCAGTTATACTTCATGAGTTTGAGGTTCAGCCTAGGCCACAGAGTAAGACCAAAACATAACAACCAAACAAACCACAGCCTGGTTGGTAGCTCAGTGGTGGAGTTCTTGCTGAGCATGAAAAGAGTTTGGCTTGATCCCCAGTTCTGTTACACAAGCAGCAAGAAGGATGGAGGTTGCTGATAAAGTAGAATTTTCATTTCAGAAAGAGAGAAACAAAGGAAGGAAGGAAAGAAGGAAGGAAGAGAGCCCACAGGAGGAGGGAGTGGGCTGACTATTAGCTACATAGGCAAGATTTTGAAAAGCAGTCAGGAACTGCACATTCTTTGGATACTAAGTTAACTTGAAACAACAAAATTCCATCAGTCACTTCATCAAATTAGTACTAAGGCAAGGGAGCACTGACTGTGAAGAGCCCTGTAATTCAAGAAGCACAGCTCATGCCTTGCCATTTGACAACTGTGATGACACTAAGGGATGAGAAGATTCCGAATCATTCTACTGTGTGATGAGAAAGCTGAACCAAAGCAAGCAATCCAAGATGAAAAGATGGTAGCAGAGGCAGTATTGAGCCTCCAAATTGTACTAATTTCACTCCATTCTCTCTGCCCTTGAATGCTTAGCCATTTGGTTGAACTAAATTGCAACTTACATGAAAATAAATACCTCACAATCTACCCATAAGTAGAGGGACAGTCTTTTAAGAAATGATGTGTTCCTTTTGATTATGTCTCTATACAAGATTAGAGACAGACAGGTCCCCACCTTAAAATTAAAATCCCCACAGAGAATCACATTGTCCATGTGCTGTTCTTACCAACTGTGGGAGTCACAATTTAAATATGGAGTATTCTCCAAAGTCTGGACTGGAATGGACCTCCCAAATTTTCCAATGAAAATAAATGTAAGATAGAGGCATTTAAAATGTTTTAGATTAGTAAAGAAAAGAGAGATCTTGAACACATCAGGTAATGTGTTCACCTGGAACCATGAACCGTGGAACCGTGATCAGGGTTTCTACATAAACAAGCAAACATATTTCAAGTATTATAACTGTCTTAAGTTATATTGTTACTTCTAGAATGAGAACATCCATCCTTCTATAACGGCAAGTTCTTCATTCTTACTCATATTCAGGCAACTGTTTTTATTTAAGTCTAAAAATTTGCAAAATCAAAACTTGAGTCTGTCAAGCATGGAACAGTGTGTGAATACCCCATGTACTGACTTACACAGGGACATGCTGGGCTGCAGATGGCCTCCTCTCATGCCTCTTGTCTTCATCACTCACTCTGTTGGAGCATTAGTTACCTTGACTCTCATCCTTTCACTGTTCAGGTAAAGCTAACATGGTTGGGTATGTACTGAAAATGCATTCACCTTTTATGTCACTTCCCCTTAAAATACAGCACAGATACTATCTACACAGTATTTACATTATATTAGGTATTGTCACAAATGTACAACTTATTTTAAAAGTGTATAGGAGGCTATGATTTGGCTATATGAAAATACCATACTACATTATATAAGGGACATGAGCCTCTATAAAGTTTGTTATCCGCAGGGCATTATAAAAGTAACAATAGCAACTGTTGACTTAGTAGCAAGAAAACAAGTTAAAAGTTGGGGGAAATGGGGATTAAAGAAAAACAGAAAAGACAGAAAATTCTACTTCTGTTTTTTTCATTTATTAATTATAATTTTTTTCTTTTTGAGACAGGGTTTCTCTGTGTAGCCATGGCTACCCTGGAACTCACTTTGTAGGCCATGTTGGACTCAAACTCACAGAGATTTGCCTGCCTCTGCCTCTTGAGTGCTGGGATTAAAGGTGTGTGCCATAACCACCTGACCTCATTTATTATATTTTTTAATTTGGCTCAATTCTATGCATTTTCCAGTATCATTCCCACACCATCTACAGAAGGCCCCCAGTAAAGACCTTCTCCCCTTTCTTATTGCTCCTGTGATTACCATCATCTAGATAGGGTTCACATGAAACTGAACCTGAAATAAGCTGATGAAAACTGTCCAAGCTTCTGTGACTGGGGTTCAATTGGATAACATTCTCCGGCTTTCCTGGTCACATCCCAGATGTGTTAGATGACACTTCCTCTGCAGGAAACCTCATAGTATCTCTTTGCCTCCATCCATGTGTCCACACATTTGTCTCATAACTGAGGAGCATCAAAAGGAAAGGCCTCAGGCAATGAAAAGAAGAGAGGAACTGCCACCTCTTGCCTGCTGAGTCTTCTACTTGTCAGAGATGACAGCTCTTAATAAGTACTGGAATCTGCAAGGTTTGGAAATGATTCCATAGAGAATCCTTGGACCTTTGCAAGCATAGAGGGACCAACAAGGAGATGAGGTGCTCAGAGCAGGAATCATTTCTGGAATCATGAAGCAACATCTGTAGGCTGCACTATGGACTCCTGAACACTAACTTCAAGTTGAGTGAGGCATTCCCAAGTAAGATTACCAGTAATGGCCAAGACGGATGGAAATTAGAGAAAGAACAAGAAAGGCACAAGTATGTAGCAGGAGCCAGCAGTAAAACCCTGGGCTTAGGAGTGGCTCCTCTATGGTCTCCCTTCAGAAATACTGCTTTAATTTTAAGGTGGGCAAGTTCAGGACAATTAGCTCAGTAATGTCATATGGCAAGAACCACTACCCTGTATAATGGCTGGTTTTATTTTTAGCTCAGGCTCCCAATGGCAGTTTTCTCTTCTGTCCAAAGTGATGGCCCAGTGCTTTCTCATCTTCAGAGAACACAGGAAATAGACCGTGCTGGGAAAAAATGTTTTCTGAGAGCTGAAACACCCCCCACAAAACACCCATCCCACTGGACATACATACAAACACATGTACACTCACATACATACATACATACATACATACATACATACATACATACATACACACAAGTACAAAAACATACATACATACATACATACATACACATGTACTCATGTGTACACCAGAGAAAGAGAGAGAGAGAGAGAGAAAGAGAGAGAGAGAGAGAGAGAGAGAGAGAGAGAGAGAGAGATTAACTTAATAGGGAAAGCAGAGAACCACAGCCCTCACAGCCTCACAGACAGTATGATCAAATCTAACAAACATTCATCATTCAGCAGAACACAGAACAAAGAAAGCTCTGGCAAGGAAAACCATGGAGGGCAGTTTCTTGTTCTCAGTTTATTATGGATGACCAGTTGACTGGTCAGAAATTAAGGATATCTGGGCTTACAAGAAAGAACTAATCAACATCAAGCCATCTCAAAAATCATCTTCTCCTAGGGGGCAAAAAGAAGCCTCCCTCTTTCCATTTCTTCTGTTTATCATCAAATGACTTATGGGAGAGATAAGGATCTAGCTTCATTCTTCTACAAGTTCATATCCATATTTCCTGGTACCATTTGCTAAAGAGGATGCCCTTCTCCGATCTATATTTTTGACATATTTGTCAAGTAGTAGGTGGCTATAACTGTACAGTTTGAATTTATATCCGGGTCCTCTGTTCTCTTGTATTGATCTGTGTGCCTGTTTTCATGCCAGTGCCATGCTGGATTGCTTACTGTGGCTCTGTACTACAGCTTGAAATCTGGTATGGTGTTGCCTCCAGTGTAATCCTTTTTATTCAGGATTGCTTTTATTACCGGGGGTCTTATGTGCTTCTGCATACATTTTAGGCACTTTTTTTCTATTTCTATGAGGAATAGTACAGGAGTTTGATTGGTATTTTATTGATCTTGTAGATTGCTTTTGGTAGGATGACCAACCCAGGAGCATGGGAGGTCTTTCCATCTTCTAACATATTCTTCACTTTCTTTCTTCAGAGTTTCAAAGTTTTGATTGTAGAGGTCTTTCTATTGCTTGGTTAGAATTATTTCAATGCATTGCTGCGGGACAACTGAGGATGGAGTTGTCTCCATGATTTCTTTTTTGGTACCAATTACTAGTATACAGGAAACTGATTTTTGTGCTTTGGTTTTGTAACCTGCTGTGCTGCCCTGTTTTTTTTTTTTTTTCTACTTGATACAGACTAGTGTCACCTGTGAAGATGGAGCCTCAATTCATGAATTGCCTCCATCAGACTGGCCTGTGGGAATTTTCTTGATTAATGACTGATGTGGGAGGACCCAGCCCACTATAAGTGGTATCACCTTTGGGCAGGTGGTCCTGAGTTAAGAAATCAGGCTGGAAAAGCTTCGGGGAGCAAGCCAGAAAGCAGCTTTTGCTCGGAACATCTACAACTGCAACAGAAACTAAACAAGGACATAAGCCATTTTACTGAAACTGTCCATCAGGTCTAAGAGTTTTCTAGTGGCAACTTTGGGATCTTTTACATAAAATTGTATTATCTACAGATGGATACTCTAACTTCTCTTCCCATTTGTATCCCTTTTACTTCTTTCTTTTGTCTTGTTGCTCTAGATAAGACTTCAAAGTATGTATTGAGTAGAAGACAAGAGAATAGACAGCTTTGTCATCTAACCTTTTTTAAAAAATATTTAATTACTACTCATATTTACATATCCATCACCACATTCATTTGCCCTCCCAACCTCCCATGTTCCCCACCAACCCCCTCAACCCATCCCCCAGCTCCTCCCCTGGGATAGCGAGGCCTCCACAGGGGACCTTCAAAGTCTGTTGTATCATTCGGGGAAGGACCTAGGCCCTACTTGCTGTATCTGGGCTGCCATAATATCTATCCCTCCATAGGAAATGGGCTCTCAAAGTCCATTTGTGCTCTAGGGTTAAAGACTGGCTCCACTGTTAGAGGTCCCACAGACTGTCTTGGCCTCCTAGCTGGCACCCACATTCAGGACTGTCTTTAATCTTAATGGACATATTTTGAGTTTTTCTCTGTCCAACATGGTGTTAGCTACAGAACTGTTATATGTATAGCCTTATTATACTGAGCTATTCTCCTTCCATCCTGAGTGTTTTCATGACTAATCATGAAGGGATGTTGGATTTTGTCAAAAGCCCTTTCTGCTTTCATTGAGATCATATGATTTCTGTACTTAAATCTACGTATGTCATACACTGCTTTTATATTTGCATATGTTGAACTATCTTTGCATTTCTGGAATGAAGATGACATAATCATAGTGAACTATAATTTTGATATATTCTTGAATTTAGTTTGCATGTGAGTTATTCATCAGTTTTGCTTCTATGTCTACTGAGGCATTTGGTTTATAATTTTCTTTTTTTGTGTGTTCATGTTTTTATTTGGTTTGGCATAATGCAATAATGCCTTCATAGAAAGAATTTGGGATCATTCCTTTGTTTTCTAATTTGTGGAATAATTTAAAGGATTGTGGTTCTACCTTCTTTTAAAGGTAGGTAAAATTCTATAGTTAATCCATATGAGCTCAAATTTCTCTCAGTTCAGAGAATTTTTATTACTGCTTTAATTTCATTATTTCTTTGTTTTGGATATGTTTACATTATTTATCTCATCTTGGTTTGACTTTGATTGATAACATGTATCTCGTAATACATTCACTTCTTGTAGACCTTCCAATTTTGTGTAATGAAATTTTCTGGCCAGGTGAGGTGACACATGCATTTAATCCCAGCACTCAAGTGGCAGAAGCAGGCAGATCTCTGTGAGTTTGAGGCCAGCCCGGTCTACAGAGTGAGCTCCAAGACAGGCTCCAAAGCTACACAGAGAAACCCTGTCTTGAAAACACAAAAAGGAAAAAAATATGCTTTTGGTTTTCTGAATTTCACTGGTAGCTATTGTACTGTCCTTTTCATCTCTAAATTTATTAACATAAAACTTTGTTGTTGCTATTGTTGTTTGTTTGCACAGCCCAAAGTTTTCCCTTCTGCCCTCTCCTCCCAGTTCTTTCCCCCATACACACCTCCATCAACTCCTCCTCCATTATTTCTCTTCAGATACAGGCAGGTCTCCCATGGATATTAGCCAGGCATGGTTGTGGTGATGTATTGTTTACGATCTAATAAAGCTTGCCTGGAGATCAGAATGCAAAGCTAACCACAGCCATAGAGGATAGGTAGTGGTGACACACACCTTTAATCCCAGGACTCAGAAGACAGATGCAGATGGATCTCTGTGAGTTTAGGGCCATGGAGGGCTACATGAGAGTGTATCAGTCTAAAAGAGAAACAGAGCTCATGCCTTTAATCCCAGCACTAGAGAGGACTATATGACAAGAGCGGGGTCTCAGACCTAACATTCAGTCTTAGGCATTCAGTCTCCAGCCACGTTGAGGATTCCTGGAGCTAGTTTCGCCTTTTCAGTATGAGGTAGACTGACGTAAGAGCTAGTGGCTGGCTGCTTTGCTTTTCTGATCATCAGCTTGAACCCCAATATGTGTCTTTGGGTTTTCGTGTTACACATAGTATATCAATTCACAGTGACTAAGCTCCTCCTCTTCTATAAAGGCTGAGCGAGGCAATCCAGTAGGAGGAATGGGTCCCAAATGTAGGCAATATAGTAAGAAACAGCCTCTGCTCTCTCTGTTAGTAGTCTCGCATGAAGACCAAGTTATACAACTGTAACATATATCCAGAATCTTGTCTCATATTTTTGTTATCTTTGGCATATGTTTGGTGATACTTTATTTTTTTTCAAAGAAGCAACTTTTATTTCATTTATTCTGTATAATTATTTTCTATTTCATTAACTGCTGCTCTGATATTAATCATTTCATATTTGTTTCTGCATTTAATTATTCTTGCTTTGACAAGGCTGTAAGGTGAATCATTAAGTGTTTTATTTAAGATCACATTGCTTTTTCTAATGTAAGGACATATAGCTATGAACTGCCCTCTTAGGATTACTTTCATTCTTTCCCATAGGTTTGGGTATATTGTGTTTTAATTTTCACTTGTTTCTTTGCAAGTTTTAAATTCTCGTTTTGACTTATCCAGTGATGTTATTCATCATTGCATAGCATGTTGTTTACTCTCTGTGAGTCTGCCTCATTTTATAGCTTGTCTTGCTGTTGAGTCATAGCTACATCCTTCTGGTTACTGATCTTGCCTCTTTCAAGAGAACCGATTGTTGTGTGTTGAATAGTTTCTTTCACCCAGTTTCTTTGGAGAGGTTTTAATCTACCATGCTACCCAGAAGTCCTAGAAGAGTATTTTCTTAACACTGGAAGCTCTTTACTGAGGACAATTAATATTATATGTGATTGAATACTGTTGTTATTCATAAAAACAAGTAGAATTGATACATACTTCCTCTCTTTTCTTTTGTACACGTGTATAGGTGTGCATGACCATCCATGTGTATGTGGAGATCAGAGGCTGATGTTAAGTGTCTTCCTCTCTCTCTCTCTCTCTCTCTCTCTCTCTCTCTCTCTCTCTCTCAACTTTTTTGAAATAGTATCCCTTAGTGGACCTGAAACTCAGTGATTTGGATGGGATACCTGGCCAGCAAATCCTAGAATCCATCTTTTTCTACTTCTCTCCCCTGTATTGGGATATAAATGCACACTGCCATGCCTGGAATTTAACTGTTGACCAAGAATCCAAATTCAAGTCTTCATGCTTACACAGCAGGAACTTTACCTACTGAGCAATTAGCTCTTGCATTAGTTTTTTTATATATAGATGATATTATTTTATGGTCCGATTAAGAAAGCATGAAAAAAGTAAAAGCATAAATTATTGGACACCAACATTATGTGTGAGCATCTTTATGTGGTTGATTGCATTCCTAGAACACTCAACAAAAGTAAATTAAACTCTATTGCAACTAAATGAACAATTTAGCCAGCAGTCAGACTTGGCCATCACACCTTGACAAAAAACCCCTCTATTATAGAGTTGCTTTAAATTTTCTCCTTTAAAGGTATGGTAACTTGCCACATGGGGATACAAATAAAAGTTTGGTAATTATATTGGTTTCCTAGGGTTGACAATTACCACACACTTGGTGACTTAACACAGTAAGTATGTGTTCTCTCCCCATTCGAGGGCCATATTCCCTTTGAGGGCTCTAAAGAGGAAGCCTCCTTTGCCTCTTGAGGCTTCTGCAGTTGCCAACAAATTTTGACTGAGTATCTTTTATCTTCACCTTTGTCTTCACAGGACTTTCTTCTCAGTGTGTTTATGTGTCTCCACGCCTCTTCTTATAAGGACACAAGTTATTTGAGTCAACACACACACCAATCTGCTATGACTTCAGTTTGATTTGATTACATCTACACAACCCTATTTCTAAATAAAGTCAGAAAGACTCCAGTGGATCTGAATTTTGGCAGAGCACTACTCAGTTCCTAACTGAAAGTAAACCCAGTTTGCTTCATTCTGCCTGTGCACCAACTGAATCACTTGCATTGTCATCTAGCTCCAATTATCCATCTAATTTCTACTCATATTGGTATTAGAAACCCTGTATTTGTTTATTTAGCTAGGAAAGGGTGACTTTAAGAAAGACAGCTCTTATCCATTCAGCAATGGCTATTAACCCTCACTTGATATCATGGACAGCTTTCCCTCTCAGAGTCTGATTCCATCAGACAGGGTGAGGAACAAGCATTTGGTTCTAGCATAAAGCTCATTTGAAAGCTGTTGTCTTTCACTTTTAACTGTGTTCCCAACATACAACACACAGAATGGCCATTTAGAAGATATGAACAATGTGCTTTCACAACACTTATACAAAGCACATAAATGGATTCATGAACCCTATGCATAAAAACACTAATAACTCTACAGTATATTTTATATGACTCATGATCATGAATAGTTAATGATCTACATGGAAGTTTAATATAAGAAAGAAACTAAATAATTAGCCAAAGCTATAGGATAGCATTTAAGAAATCTGTGGCATATTCCAAGGGTTTCTAGTTGGAAGAGAGAAGGCCATTATTGATGACTTCATTATTCAAGAATCCATTGTGAATTAAAATTAAGTATAGGAAACCAGAGAAATAAAACTATAGCCATGGTAATATAGATGGCTAATCAAAACTTTCATTTTCAAATAAATATTTATTGTCTCTGAAGATTAACAGAAAGAATATCTGCCTTCTATAAACTCAGTATACAAAGAAAGCAGCTATGAAAATAGAAAGAAAATACAAGGCATTATTGCAGCAATATATAAAAATATATTGAAATTTTAACATTATTCTGACCTAGATATCTCATTTAGGGATCTTAAGCAGTAGAGTTTTATACATAGATATACATAGATATAGATAGATATCCATAGAATGTTTCCGTACTCATTACTAGTAAAGGTAAATGGAGATTAATAGAAAATTGAGGAAAAGAATATATCCTCTAAGGAACAGGCTGAATAAATTATGGGACATATCTACAAAAAGCATGACATACATCTAAAACACACTGTTCAAAAGGGCAGAAAATTGCAGCAGCATAAAATATTTTGATGACTATTTTTATAAAAAGAAAATAAGAAAAATTCTGTGCTTTTTTGGTGATATATTATTTGTGATTTATTAAAACTTGCCTGAGGATTCAGAAAGCAAAGTCAGCCTCAAGTTACAGAGATCAGTAGTGTAGGTACACAGGTATAATTCTAGGACTCAGGAGAAAGGCAGATGGATCTCTGAGTCCAAGACCACCCTGGGCACAGGATAGTGAATCAGAGCTCATACCTTTCATTCCAGGATTTGAGAGATATGAAAAGCAGAGGCTTTCTGTCTCTAACCACGTTGAAGAGAGCATAGCAGTTTGAGTGAATCTGAGGACCAGTGAAATCAGGAGCAGTCTGAGGATTTCCCCTCTGGTCTGAGCTGAGGTAGAGAAGGAGCTAGTGGCCAGCTGCTTTGCTCTTCTGATCTTCAGCTTGAAGCTTGAACCCCAACACCAGTCTCTGGGTCTTTTATTTATCATGCTACAGTGCTGTTAATTGATTTATTTAAACAAGCTGCAAACTGTACACTAGAGGTACCTGATGGAGGAAATTAAAGTGTCTACTGCTGTCTTAGTTACTGTTCTGTTGCTGTGATGAAATAGCATGACCAAGACAACTTAGGAAAGGAAGCATTTGAGAGGCAGGGCTTGCAGACAGTTTCAGAAAGTTGTAGGGAGACATGGTAGCTCCGCCCCCAGGTAACCCGGACAGGTGTGCCAGTGTGCCAGAACACACCCATGAGGGCGGGGTGAGGGGAAGTCTAAGGTGGCATCAGGAAGACTTCTTAAGGGACCACGGACACGTGGACCATCCCTTCTTCTGGCCCTGGTCCCGGTTCCCTCCTCGCTTTGGCCTGCACTTGGCTGGTGTATCTGAATAAAGAAGGCTTTGCCCTATTGACTGCTGGTTGGTCACTTCACAGAGGGTGAGTACATTATCATTGTGGTGGCACATATATACACAGGCAAGCAGGCATGGTGCAGGACCAGTAGCTGAGAATTTACATCTTATCTGCAGAGAGGAGGCACACGCGCGCGCTCGCGCGCGCGCACACACACACCACACACACCACACACACCACACACACACACACACACACACCACACACCACACACCACACATACACACACACAGAGAGAGAGAGAGAGAGAGAGAGAGAGAGAGAGAGAGAGAGAGAGAGAGAGAGAGAGAGAGAGAGAGAGAGAGACTGAGACTGGCCCTGATGTGGACTCTTGAAACCTTAAATCCCACCCCTAATACTTCCTGAGCCTAGACACAAGGGGGTTGGCCTAGGCCCTATCCCGAAGAATGTGACAGACTCTGAAGACCCCCTATGGAAGGTCTCTACCCCTGGGGAGCAGAAAGGGTATGGGACAGGTAGGGCATTAGTTGGGGGGGGCAGGGGAGGAGGGGAGGGAGTGGGATCTGGGATTGACATGTAAAATAATTTTCTTTCTAATAAAAAATAAAAGTAAAAATGCCCACCCCTAGTGACTCACCCCTTACAATAATGCCATGCATACTCCAACATGGTCATACCTCCCAATCCTCCCCAAACATTTCTAACTTAGGACCAAATATACGAGCATTCAAACTACCACAATGTCATTTTTTTGTTTTCTCCCTCTCCCTCTTTCTCTCTCTTTGGACACTGAACACAGTATAGGCTAAGCAAGTACCTAATCACTTACCTAATCCTAACATATTTCTTTTGTGAATATTCCAATTTTTATTTTTTCCTTTTGACAACAGCATATGTTACCATTATAACTTAAATAGTAAAATTGACTAAAGTCAGAAAACTCACTGAGTGAATTCCTTCTAAACAACTGTACCTAGTAAATTCCAGGGGGTGGGAGGATGGACAAGGACACCAAACATATAACTAACACAGATGCTATGTTGCCTACTTGGTAGAGTGCTAGTAAAATCAATGAGAACTATGTAAGAAGCACGACTTTTTCTTTTTCTTTTTTCTTTCTTTCTTTAAATTAGAAAAAAACATCTTTTTTATGACAATCTCAGTTCCCTCTCCCTCCCCTCTTCCCCATGCCCCCCACCGACCCCATCCCAACCCCATCTGCTCCCCAGGGAGGGTGAGGCCTTCCATGGGAGAATCTTCAAAGTCTGTCATATCATTTGGAACAGGGCCTAGACCTTCCCTAGTGAGTTTAGGCTGAGAGAGTATCCCTCTATGTGCAGAGGGCTCCCAAAGTTTATTTGGGTATTAGGGGTAAATACTGATCCACTACCGTGGCCCCATAGATTGTCCAGACCTCCAAACTGATTTCCTCCTTCAGGAGATGTGAAGTCCTATGCTGGTTTCCCAGCTATCAGTCTGGGGTCCATGAGCTCCCCCTTGTTCAGGTCAGCTGTTTCTGTGGGTTTCCCCAGCCTGATCTTGAACCCTTATCACTCCTCCCTCTCTGCAACTGGATTCCAGAGTCAGCTCAGTATTTAGCTGTGGGTGTTTGCTTCTGCTTCCATCAGCTACTGGATGAAGGCTCTAGGATGGCATATAAGGTAGTCATAAATCTGATTATCAGAGAAGGGCATTTAAGGTAGCCTTTCAATCACTGCGTATATTTCTAGTTGGGGTCAACTTTGTAGATCTCTGGATATTTCCCTAGTGCCAGAATTCTCTTTAAGCCTATAATGCCTCCCTTTATAATGATATTTCTTTTTTGCTTTCCTCTATTCTTCCCCTGACAGGATCTTCCTGTTCCCTCATGTCCTCCTCTCCCCTCCTCTTCTCCCCTTCTCTTTCTTCTAACTCCCTCCCCTCCCCCATTAGCTCAGGAGATCTTGTCCCTTTCCCCTTTTCTGGGGGACCATGTATGTCTTTCTTAGGGTCCTCCTTGTTTACTAGCTTCTCTGGTGGGAAGCACGACTTTTTCAAATCTTGTTCTGTAGAATAGGTTTACACATTCCTTGGCAGGTTAGTATTTATCCTTGGTCAAATTACTGATCCTTTGTAGAATGTTTTCCTGTTTCAAATGGAATGAGATTGTTGTGAAGCCTACAACAGAATCAGAAATTAGTTGATCAACTTTGAGCTATTGCAGAAAATAAAATAATAAGCAACAATTTCAGATGATTTTGTATGGCAGAAGGAAATGGAGGCAGATTTAAGAATATGTTGCTCACCTTATTTTGAAGTGGATGACTTTTACTCAAGACTGTGATTAAATGGATCTCAGTGTTTTTTTTCTTCCTAAAGATAATAATGGATATGTTCTGTTGTATCTTGACAAAGCCAATCTATTGACCATTAGTCCCTAATGAGTAGAATGCATGAGTGATGCCCTGAAAAGCTGTTAGAGAGTTGAAGATGCCTTCTAATACCTGAAAGTCTCCAGAAGCGTAAAAAGTCTCCCATGGGTAGCAACAGAATGCCTGTGCTGTTTCACTTGTTGGGACACTAGTATCGTATCTGATGAAGAGCATCCCAACAGAACAGCCATGCTTCCTCACAGGATTCTGACCTTTTCAGAGCTTCCATTTCCCAGAGAACATTTGATTGTGCCTCAGTCAGAATCCACCTTCCATTCTTAAGATGGCTAGTCTACAACCTCAGCAGACAAAGGCTAGAGTTCATTCTTCCTCTTAAAAATAGCTTCATATCTCATAGAATTTTATGAGTTGATTTATTCATAATGCTAAATTCATCAAACTTTTACTAATATGAGGAAATCAAATTTAACAACCTGAAAGCTAACATAAGTTATTTATCATATGTTATCTTAGTAACTGTACAATTCTTATTGACCATTACAGGTTGGTGTCAGGTATTCATTGGTGGTTGCTGCTGTGTTTCCTCAGTTGATCCAGAAGCTCTGACTTTAGTGCTGGATTATATTAGCATGTCTGAGTAAAAGATGGCACAACACTTTTCTTTATAGGAGTGGAGTCTGAGCTTTGAACAGCAAAACTGTACTGACTTCTGAGAAATTCCAGGAAGTAAATAGAATATTTCGAGGGGAAAAACGACATGAAAAAATATGGAATTGGCTTTCAAGTTGAAGCAAGAGCCAATTTCATGTGATTAATTTTTGTTGTATGAGGTCATGAACTTACTATAAAACCAAAGACTAATTTGAAACATTGAACCTGTGCATGAACTTGAAAGAAACTACACAAGGTTAGATGGTTTATGATAGAAAACATTATCTGCTTTGGAAACCCTTTCAGTTCTCATAAAGTCTAAATTAAAATTTAAAAGTCTAACAAATTCAATTTTGAGTGAAGCTGAAAATTTCCAACCATTTTTAGTATCAACTACAATTATTCCAGGCCGTGTGAATCATAATACTGGCGTTTCTTTTTTTTTTTTTTAAATACTGGCGTTTCTTGCTGTTGAAGTTTACCTCTAAGAGAACTGCAACCTTAGAGCAAAATACTTATGATCAAAACCAGCATAAACATGGAGCGATGACTTAGTGGTCAAGAGCACTGGCTGCTCCTCCAAAGCACCTGGGCTCAATTTCCAGCACCTACAGGGTGGCTCATAACTACATGTAACTCCAGTTCCAGGGGATCTAATGCCCTCTTCTGACCGACCTCTACAGGCATTGGGCATGCAGGAAAACGTTTATCCATATTTCTAAGCCCAAAGTCCAGGTTTCTTTCTAGAAATATACATTACATACATATAAACAGACACCTGGATAGCAACGAGCTATTTCTTCAGAATTGAAACATTTCTTTTTAGAAGGAGGGGCAAGGCTGTAAGACTCAGAAATAAAATTTCTAAGCCCAGGAAGCTCCTAAACATTGTAAGATTCATACATAATGTCCCCTTCAAAACTATTAATGGAGTGAGCAGTTCCTGGAGAAAAGAGATTCCAGCCAAGCTGCCCACCGCTGTGCTAGCAGGTCCCGGGATGAAGCCTTCCCTAGTCACTGCCATGCTGGGGCAGGCTTTTCAGTGGAGCTAGATCTCAGGCACCCATGCTCTTCTAAGTAATCTCTCACTTATGATCCTGAAAGTAACTTCTCAAACCTGCACAATTCATTACGATAAACTTGGAGGAAATCATTGCCTTGGTCTGTCATTGGTGTCCTGAAGTCAGTAGACATTTGTTCACATCTCTCCAGGAAAAGATGCACAGCAGATAGATAGATGACGGACTATCTAGATATATGATATGTATATATAAATATACCTTCTCATTAATTCCATTTAAAAGTAGTAAAAGGCAAGGGTCCATAATGTTTTTGATAGTAATATGGACATAAGGGAAGATCTTTCTAAATGCACTGTTGTATAAACCACATAACAATCCTATGAAAGAACTGCAATTCTGTTTTATAGATAAAACCAAACGTTAAAATTGAAGCAAAAGAATTTCAAGCATTACACACACAACACACACACACACACACACACACACACACACACACACACCAATAAAAGCTGGATATTTAAAATGAAGCACCATGGCTTCAGGGCTTTCTTTTTTTAAATATAATTCTATATTGTTACTCTTAAACTAAGGGGAATGCGATGATAAAGCTATAAGCCAAGAATACATGACTTTGACCTACTTTAAATGGAGTTTCTTAAGGATGAAACTCCTAGAAAACTTACAGAAAGAAATAAAAGCATGCACATCAAAAATTCAATTCAAATATTATATAAAAAGTTAGAAGCAAATACCTAGAGGGAGAGAAGCTGCAGAGAGTTCAGACTTGGAGGTAATGAGCTTCAGCCTCTGTGGAAAATATGATTTTCTAAAAATATATGGAATGCCAGGCTAAAGTTAAATCCAAATAAAATCTAAGTTATCTTGAATCAATTTCTTTTATTTAAACATATATGCCAACCTTTATCTATAAAGCAAAAATGTATAGAGTGTTCCATTTTTCCATATAATAAAGTTGAATTCCATTATGTCACCAAATGGGAGTGTGAGCTATTTCCATTCTTCTGAAAAGTGATCTGCAGCTGGCGAAGAAGCGGGCTTTAAAGGTCTCAATAACATTTGCAGAAAGGTTGGTTATTTTACAGCTAAAGTAAACCTTTGAAATCCAAGATCCCATGAATGTTTAAGAAAAACAGAATAGATGCCTATTAACAAAATATCCGCGCACATAGAACCACAGGATGTTATACCAGTCAAGAATAGAAAGTCTCTCAAAGCTACTCCTATAAATGCTCAAGCCAGAGAAGGCTTGTGAATACTTGGAAGGCAGTCAGTTTTAAAGGGAAAGGTCACAGTAACATTTTCCCACTTTCCCTTCTAAATGAATCCAGCATGTTGCTTCATCTACATTTTAATGGCACACATTCAGGAAGAAAAATGTGTTACTTTTTTGAAAAAAACTTACAAAATATTTTGTTATGCAATTTTAGGCTATTTGATTTTCAACTACAGTTTTATAAATATGACCCATTCATTGAAAAAATTAATAGAACTAAGGAAATAAGCCATGAAAGTATTATTAAACTGTTCACATAGGGAATGTCAAAGTACAAAAGAATACACATCCATTCCCAAGTAATATACTATAACTTTAAGTAATTTTCTTGGAAAATTTTTCATTTCAATTCTTTTTGTTTTTGGTGTAAGAGACTATGAATTAGGCATTTCCCATAGAAGTCTACTTCATTACCAGTTATTACTCACACTTTGTGTACATAAGTACAGAGGGAAAGTTTATGTGTCATCCAAACTGTGCTGACCGATGAGCACAGCTGGTAAAACATCCTTTTAGAGTGTATAGCTACCAAGAACCAATTCTTAGCTGCTGTTGACTGACTGTACATTCTTGCTTCATTCCCATATGGAGGAATAGGTGGTTTGCCTATGTGGCCTTTGTCATCAAGGTCCTAGTCCTCTTCTTAAGCCTCTGGACTGTCCAGTAAGTCCCACCTTCTAATACCAAAACCTTGGCAGGTTTTGGATCACAGTGTATGTTTTGGGTGGGAGAAGTAAAACTGAGATCAAAATAATAAAAACTTTCATGAAGCAGACTTAAAATTCCCTTTTCTAGACTCTCTTCACAACCTGAGTCCAAAGGCAAAAAGGACTCTCAAGAAGTGACATTTTCAGAAGTAGCTATAATGATTGTGAAGATGTGATTCTATAAATTCTTCTTTGAACACCAATGGGCAGAACTCTATAGATGGCACTGTGCATAAGAAGCGAAAGGCCAAGCAACAGTCGCAGGCACTTATTTGCCATCAGAAATTAATCAAGTAGAGGTGACTACCTCCCTGGGTAGCCTGTCTCCTCTGACTCAGTCTCCAAGGTCCTCGGAAAGTATGCACTTACTAAAATTTGAACCCCCAACCCTCATGGTGAGCACACTGCAACACCTGAGCTGCCTTTGAAATCATATATATATATATATATATATATATATATATATATATATATATATGAGCATCTTTTACACTTAGATTATCTCTCATTTCTTAATTCCCACTGTGATATTTTGTAATTTTTAAAGCATCTTAATGACATTAAAGGAATTTCACACTTTATTCATGTGCTGAGAAAATAGAAACATCATTGGTCTCCTTTATTGACAAACTTAGATATTAAACTTAGGGTTCATGCTATAGAACTACTTTTTCTTGACTGTAGCCACTTCTAATCTCATCTTGAACACCATTTCCCTGCCTTTACTTTAACCACAGTGTTTCCTACAATCAGTCTCCTCTCTTTTCCTTGATTTGGTGGCTCAGTCCTTTAAGATTTACTGTTTTCTATATGTGTTCCCTCTCTTAATGGATCATGTAGAAAAATCCATAGGTAAATTTGAATGCTTAGCTTTTGAAAACAATTTACCATTCAAACACATCTTACTCTGTTCCTTCCTATCCCTTCTGGTATCTTTCCAAGGTTATTATAGTAGTCTCCTTACTCCTTTTCCAGATCTACCCAGTGTTGTAGTAGTCTCTGCACAACAAAACAGAAGAAATCCCCTTAAAACACATATAAAATTAACACTATACTCAACTAGAAGCCAAAGAATTCCTCCCCTGGGAGTCCCCATATGATCAACTCGTATGCATATGTCCTACCCTGGACTTTTCTGGCATGCTGGAGCACAAGCCATTGCTCTCATCTCTGATATAGTAACATTCTTTCCAGCAGACCAGCACTGAACTTCCTTTCCTTTGCCTTTGGTTTCAGCCCAGAGGACAGCTTATGGAGTCCTTTTGGGCTCTTCCCTTCTGTCATCTATCATGTACTACTCAATCTGTGAAATGTCCCTCATTTTCTTATGTACACCTCCTACTGAGGTACAAGTTTCAAGAGGTCAAGGGGAGAGATTGATGCCCGTTTTTCATTACAATCTCATTGGCCACTTACTATCTGTTGAAAAGTTGTAAATATCCACTGGGTAATTGTTATGACCATTTCTACACATATATAAAATACCTCAAAACTGCAGTTGTTTATCTTATTGTAAAGGGAATTTAAAGATAAGGCTACAGTACACTGAAGATATTGCCTTTAAAGACTTTTCCTAAGGATAAAATCTATCCAATATACAAATGCATACCCCTAACACAAATTCATTGTAACAAAAGCAATAATTACTCTCCCCATACAAATAATATGCACGTAATAATAAACATATGCTAATATGCTTTCCCCATCCTCTGCAGTAATAAATGTTTTAGTTGAACTATTGACTTTCTCCCAAAAAAAACCACTCTGTAGTTCCCAGCCTCCTTTCTATTTTTGTGTGACCCATTTGACAAGGGCATTGAAAATACTGTGTGTGTGTGTGTGTGTGTGTGTGTGTGTGTATGTGTGTGTGTGTGTGTGTGTGTGTGTGTGTACTAACTTCTCTTTCCCACCTTCTGCTGGCTGAAGATGACCCATTGTCATAGCATACATTGTCATAGCATAGAAAGAAGGGGAAGAGCTCTGCCAATCTTTTATCAAGAAACTCTTTGCCAGCTAATTTTATTTTATTTTTTATTGTTTTACATGACAATCCCAGTTTCCTTCTCCCACCCTTCCTCCCCTACCCCCCCCAACTAAAACCTTATCTGTCACATATCTTTTCTGCTCCCCCTGGATGGTGAGGCCTTCCATAGGGTGTCATCAGAGTCTTTCATATCCTTTGGGATAGGGCCTAGGCCCACCCCTGTGTGTCTTGGCTCAGTGAGTATTCCTCTATATGGAATGGGCTCCCAAAGTCCACACCTTTGCTAGGGATAAATACTGGGCTTCTACAGGAAGTCCCATAGATTTCTGAGGTTTCCTCACAGAAACCCATGTTCCTGGGGTCTGGCTCAGTCCCATGCTGGTATTCCAGCCAGCAGACTGGGGAGCAAGAGTTCCCAGATGTTCAGGTCAGCTGTTTCTCTGGGTTTCACCAGCCTGGTCTGGACCTTTGTGCTCTTCCCTGGTCCTTCTCTGCATCTGGGTTCCAGTTCAGTTCGGTGATGAGTTGTGGGTGTCTGCTTCTACTTCCACCAGCTGCTGGATGAAGGCTATAGGATGGCATGTAAGTCAATCATCAATCTCATAATCAGGAGAGGGCATTTAAGGTAGCCTCAAAAAAAAAAAAGAAAGAAAGAAAGAAAGAAAGAAAGAAAGAAAGAAAGAAAAAGAAAATTGAACGTGGCTTAAGTCTAGTGGTTGATTCTCCTGAAGCAGAAGGGAGGTAAGGTTGTGCCAAGTCAGGAGTGGAGAACTGCTTAAAGTAGATGTCCAGACACAGGAGTGCAGACTGGAGAGTCTACCCGTCAGTTACCAATTCTCTTACACAGTGATTTTCTAGTGTCGGGGTTCCCCCCGCTCAGGGCACATTTTGGTGTTCAGAGCTTCTGAAGACTTCTGGCATCTGGTAGAGTAGAGCCAAAAAAAAAAAAAAAGAAAGAAAAGAAAAGAAAAGAAAAGAAACTCTTTGCTATTCTGGTTTGCTATAAGAAACAGAAATAAAATAACTACATCCCTATTATTATTATTATCATTATTATTATTATTATTATTATTATTATTATTATTATTATTATTACCATCATCATTATTTTTAGACAGGGTTTCCCTGTGTAGCTTTCGAGTCTCTCCTGGCACTCACTCTGTAGATCAGGCTGTCCTCAAACTCACAGAGATCCGCCTGCCTTTGCCTCCTGAGTGCTGGGATTAAAAGAATGCACCACCACCCAAAGGCTTACATCTCTCTTTTTTAATCCAGTGTTTAGAGCAGCTTTTCCTGTGCTTTGGAAAATGAACATTCTAATATAGGCATTAAAACTATAGAATATATTTATAACCAAAAGATGGAAGTCTGTCAATTAAGAACTTGAAAAATGGAACATATTTTTTAAACTATTAACAGTCACTTGGTGGGATTATCTACATATGTTATTTAATTTTCCTAATAGCCTCCAACAGTGGCACATTTTGCAGGTAAAACTGACAAGGCTTTAGATTTTTCGAAGATAGTGCAGCCAATTCTGGAGTTCAGAGCTCAATTCTGTAAGCACAGCCCAAAGCTTTCTTCCTCTCTGCTCTTTCGATTAGAAGTATGCCCTCTTTCTGGATGACTCAGAATTTAAAGTGGGAGCTGTTGGCTAATCCTTCTACAACACATCTTTACCCCTTCTGCTTCAGATTGGAGTTCAGCAGAAGGAATGTGATTCAAAGCCCTGAGCAGTACATGGAATAACTATCAACTTGTGATTTAACCTGCAATTTGGCCATTGATTTTGAGAGTGAGTCATTTAATCTGTCTGGACCTGGACCTGCTGGTCTGGTTGTCGCCATCCGCTAGCACTAGTCTTGGAGTCTGCTGAAGTAAGCTACAGAAGCATCTGCATGAAGTGGGAACGGGTTACCCCAGACAGAATCTCCATTTATTGGAGCAGTCTGGAGTCAAAAGAAAACCTAAATCCACAAAGCATATACACTGTCCAGGTTCACTAATTTCACAGATGTGGTTAGAAAAGACATGCAAGATTCATCCTCATTTCCCAGCTAGGAAAAAAGAAGGGAGTTTGCTCAAGAAGTGTAACAAAATGGCAACAAAAACTAAACTTGCAATTGTCAGATCTTTCTATGAATGTATGTATATGTCATACATTTATATGCATGCACGTGTAACATATGGCATTCCTTGCACACATGCAAATAGCAATCACATGGGTTAAAATGAGTTAGCTGTTAATCAGTAGCAGATTTCTGATCACTGAGACAACAGAGTGCCAGAGACAATCACATCCTGAATCTGGATGCCTTTCCCATCAGCAGGAACTCACCTTAGTCTGCTGAGAGTATGAATAAGACACACATTATCTGGCTTTTTAGATGGTTGCCAACATCTTGATTTGACATCAGATTAAGGATTGTCACCTTAACATTAGGCTATGTATACAGAGAGGACTCTCAGGACTGGAAAATGTTTCATCGGTTCTGTGAACTTACTTCTCTTCCAGAGAACTCATGCCAGGTGGCTTACAGAAGCCTACAACTTCAGCTCCAGGAGATCTGATACCCTTTTATGGCCTCTGCAATTCAGACATGGCACACATGGCACACACACACACACACACACACACACACACACACACACACACACACGCATGCACTCACAAGCATGCACACACACCACTTTTAAGAAGAGAGAACACTATAATTTTGAAACTCTCCAGTTCATCATACTACCCCCCAGCACCCAGACAAAATTTTCTTTCCAGGCCATAATTTCATAATTTCAAAAAGTAGTTGACCTGGGTTTCTGTTTCCATCTTTTCACTTTCCCCTTCTCCTTTTACTTTCCCTCCAATTTCTAAAGCATTGTCAAATTAAGTTTTTCTCCCCTTATAAATCTCACAAAAGAAATGTGTTGAAAACCAGTTAAGTAAGGCTGCTTGAGAATAGTGGGTGCCCATGGCCTCTCCCACAAGGTCTATGACTGGATACCTTACTTCACCTTCCCAAACCACTTTTATTTTTCATCTAAAACATTTGGAAAATCAAACTTACTGTTTCATCTCTAGCCAGTGCCGTTCCTGTCATCCCAAACTGGAACATTGGTAAAGTATTCATGATTCATGTAGCATATGGCTGTCAGAAGGAATCTATAACAAATACCTCTTGTCTGATTTATGATGTGAACTATTGTATGTGTTACAAGTAAAGAAAACCTGTTAGCAAGGGAAACCACAAAGATATCCTGAGGAGTAATAATGTGTGCAAAACACCCTAAAGACTTCATTTTCTCTTTGGGAATTTTATCTCCCTTTTTATGAGTATAAAATTATAAATCATTCCATATGTACTATTGGAAATACTGAAAAAAGAAAAAAAAGACATAGGAATGTAGAAAATAGATTAAAATATTTAAGGAACTTTTTTTGAGAGAAGATGTGTCTAAAATATATCTTTATATTTCAGTCTCAGTGTATAAATTATGAGATTTTTCTCTGAGGTGTTTCATTTGGTGGTCTTTTAGTTGGAGGTTTTAGGTACAGTGTAGCTGTTATTTATCTGAATGGGTCCAACCCACAGCTAAACACTGAGCAGAACTTGGAATCCAGTTGTCGAGAGGAAGGAGTGATGAGCAAAGGGGTCAAGACCAGGCTGGAGAAACCCTCAGAAACAGCTGACCTAAACAAGGGAGAGGGAGTTCATGGACCCCAGATTGATAGCTGGGAAACCAGCATAGGACTGAACCAGGCCCCCTGAATATGGGTGTCAGTTAGGAGGCCTGGACAGTCTCTAGGACCTCTGGCAGTGTAACAGTATTTATCCCTGATATACGAATGGACTTTGGGAGCCCATTACCCACAGATGGATACTCTCTCAGCCTAGACACATGGGGTAGGGCCTAGTCCCAGCTACAAATGATGTGACAGACTTTGATGATCCCCCATGGAAGTCCTCACCTCCCTCCCCCTGGGGAGCAGAAGGGGGGATGAGTTGGGGTTTGGTGGGGGACATGGGAGGATGGGAGGGAGAGGTAACTGGGATTGATTTGTAAAGTAAGATTGTTTCTAATTTAAATTTAAAAAATCTGGAAAGCAAAAAACTCAATTAGGGTATATTAGAGTGACCATCTTAAGGTGAATAAAACAAGCAAAATATGGCATGGTCATCTACATAGAAATTTGTAAGTTAGTGTTTTATGATATATTTTACAATGTGTTAATTTCACCTAAAGTTTATGTCCATAGTTCCTCAGTGCTCAGCCCCACAAAAAGACAGAGGAGCAAGGAGAGGTGGTTCTCATATAGTTTATCACACTAGGAAAGCCAAGGCAAGGAACCCTAAAACTGAAAACTACCATATATATGAGTTAAAGCTACTGCACATATCTGGACACACAGTGACTGTAAGTGTTACAGCTTGGATGGGAAGGTGTCTTGGCAGTTGAGAGCCAAGGAATATCACAAAGTCATACTGCATAACAAACCTCACACAAAAGATTTGTTGGGAGAAGAAAAACAGGAGAGTGGCTGCCTCTGCTTGGGTGAGAAAGAACAGAGAACTGAGCAGAAGATAGGATTCATATGGTTTTTCTTGGGGGGTGGGGTAAGGTGGAACTTTCCAGGGTAGGGATTGGTGGGATTTCAAGCCCAGAGGCTGGGCTTTTTACTCTGTACGGTAGAGGCACACTCCAGAGCAGTTACAGTGTTCTATGGGTGGAATGGGGCAGTTGAAGGTCCTTAGGGGAGGACCTGACCACTAGTGTGCATCCAGGAGCTAACAGTGACTATCACAGAATTTGGTATTTACCTTGTGGATGGGTAGGGAATGAAAAGCAGTATTTCAGATGTAAATGTCCTCTTAACAGGCTTGAATCCAAGTGTTCTGCCTGTGTCTTGAAGTCTGCAGATTCTGTAAGCCAAAAAACTGACACTCAGTCAGCTAATCAAGCCATACAGCTTTCTTGTAAGTCCTATCTTCCAAAGTTTGGCCAAAGAAATTGATGGCTTCCCAGCAACATTCATCAAATCAGTTATAGGACCTTGATGTAAAAGATTTACCTTTTTATCCATAAGCAAAGCCAGTTGAATGACTCTGTTGCAAGACTTAATCAGTATTTAGCTATACTGTGAATGAAAACATTCTTTTCAAATTATTAAGCAGACACTTTTCTGCATTCCAAGAGTTGAAATTTGGGTCCAGATTTCGCTGAGATCGTGGTGAGCATGATCTCAGTAAACACCTGCGAATTGCATAGGAACTATTTATTGTGAACCATTTGACAAAATAATGGTGCTCTGTGGCCAGAGCTCTCATGATTCAGCACCTGTCTTGGAAGAAGAGGTCAATTTTTGACTGTAGACGGCATGGTCTTAAGCCAATGGACACAGACATACAAAGTCCTAGTGAAAGGGGTAAAGGAAGCTTTGTTTCTTTATAGAACTCATGACAGCAAAAGCTTCCAGATTCAAGCAGCTGCGGTGTCCAGAAAAACGTGTTCTTAGCAAAGAAAACTTGAAGACTTCAGGACATTCCCAAAGATAAGCATGAAAATAGGATTTGTTTTACTCAGCATCATGAATGAGTCTCCAGAAAATGAAAACCCAGAGCTGGCTTGACTCAAAAAAATGTCTTTTGTTTTGTTTTCCAGTTGCTGAGAATTCTTTTGTGCCCTTCCTTTAGATTATGAAAGAAAACTCCAGTTGTATGCAATTGGTGATACTGGCTGGCCAAGACACAGCTTCACTTTTTTTCTTTCTTGTTCCTGGTTACAATCAAGCTGTGACTTCACATTCTCTTAGACCTAGTCTTCCTTGCCCAAAAGATGCTCTCTCTAGAAAGAGTTCTTAGCTTACAACAAAACCAAGATATATTTTAAAATTCTGTACATTTAAAGTTGAAAGCAATTTTTGTTGAAAAGGCACATGCCATTAAAGATATCTTTAAAGTGGGAAACCGAAAAAGGCATATATTCAGGTTCCTGGCTCTGTTGTGTAGATCTTTTCTCCAAATTGAAACATTCTTTCTTAGAGGAGGGGGACACTTGGGAGACTAAAAAAGTAAAGGAAGCACACATACAAGGCTCAGGAAGTGATAAAGTTTACAAGGCTCAGGAATGTCCTGAAAGTTTACAAGGCCCCTCCTCAGGCCTAAACAGTGATGAGAGGTTTCTGGGAAGAGGAGATTCCGGTGGGGTTGCCTGCCAGTTGGCCAGGGAGCTCTGTGGATGCTGGTTTTGTGAGGCATCACTCAGGCTGGGGTGTGCTTTACAGGGACACAGCTATGACTGATCATGTTCCTGTAGGTAATCTCTGACCCATACTCCCTCAAGTAGCCTCCACCTACGCTTTCATATATAATACCAAGAAATTCAGTAGTTTACTCAACTAGACGTGAGTGAGATAATTTCTTTGGTCTGATGCCTTTACTGTATCTGGGATGAATGAACATTTGCTCACATCTACCCACAAAAAGTCAGAAAATAGCTTCCTTTTTCCATAATGAAGGACCGTATAGTATGTAAGCTGAGCATTTACTATTTCTTCCTATTCCTCTTTCAGTACTTTCTACTTTAGATTAGATGCAAATAATGATACCCACAGTATAGATTTCATTCAATTCCTATAAACAGAAGCATATTATAGCAATTATAACACCCTAGCATAATGATAACAATCATACAAATTATAAACTAGTGTCTCTGGAGGTACCACAATAGTTTAGAGTGAACCATGATTCTAGTAAGATGACTGATTATAAAAACAATGAAAAACATTGTGTGTGTGTGTGTGTGTGTGTGTGTGTGTGTGTGTGTGTGAAGTAAAATAGCTTAAGGGAAAAATAAAATTAAGGCTGAGAGAGCCCCAATTAAGAGCCTCTGGGCACAACAGGCCCCTAATGCTCTCTTATTTGATATTTTAAAGGAAACCAGGCTTAAATTTTCTCTTTAACTAAATCCCCCTTCATATTCAAGAGCATGGGCCTCACTCTCAATAAATTACTGGGAAAACAATAATTCTTTTATTTCAACTAGTCTTCCACGTACAGGAAATGTTTCTGTCTCCATAACTGGACCACACTGATAACCCTTCTGTGCATTAAAGATCTGTAATCACCATGAAGACTACATGGTTTGCAAATTCATAAAGGTCCCTGGATCATATCACTGAAAGCATGAAATTATGCACAACAGCTATGCTTAGCTTAGCCAGCCTTGTGACTGAATACCACTTGCATTTTCTACCAAGTAAGTCAGTGTTCACTGTACCAGCCAATAACAGCAAGCATGTTTATTTCAACATACTTGTACATGTGTAGGTCATTAAACAGTACCTGCCACAAATCACTCTTGTCATTAAGAGAAATTTGCTCTGATGTTTCCCATTGAATTTTAATCTATTACATTGTTCCAATGCTGTATGTTTATTTCATCAACCAGTAAAAAGCTATAGACTACAGATCAGGTAACAGCAATCTAATCCCCACCAGAGTAAAGGATTTTCCAATTCAAATGTATTTCTAGATTTTATCTTTTGAAGATGAGTTCGCTGATTTTATTTTCTTGAAGAACACAAACAAAATATATTCAAATTTAAAAATTGTCTTAAGTAATAAAGCTATAATAAAAAAGAAAAGAAGCATAGCATTCTCCACAGGAACATTTGCTATGAGGAGCATGTTACTTTTACATAATCAAGCTCAATATCACTTCACAATAGCTATGCTGTGTCCATAGGCACTGCAAGCAAGAAGTCACTAGACACAGCCACTCTCCGTGGAGAGAAAAAACAGTTTATTTAAAAACTGCAGAAAGGTTGAGCCAGGGGAAGAATAGAAGAAAGAATATGTGATAGGTAGGGTTTTAGTTGGGGGGGGAATGGTAGGGGAGGAGGAGAGGGAGAAGGGAACTGGGATTGTCATGTAATTCAATCGTGTTTGTAACTCAAATAAAACAAAAAAAGTAAAAATAAAAAATTGCAGAGGTGCCTCAGATAGTAGAGGACAGCAGCCGTGGCAAAAGCTTGTTAGTCTTATATGGGTATACAGTAAGGGGAGACTGTGCAAAAGCTGCAACAGCCAGGTGGTCAGCTTGGGGAGCTTCAGACAGATGAGTGCTGACAGTTGCAGTTAGCAGCATCCAGCCAGCTGTTAAGGGCGTCTGAGAAACTCTTCATGTTTCTGCTCCTAGCAAACCTCTAGCTCAGGTGGGAGTTCAACCTAGCAAAAGCCAGCTCCGGGAGGAGGGCCAGTCATTGCCATCAACACTGTCATGTTTTGGGCCCGCTCAATGACCTAACACACAGGTTGCATGTTTTCATTTTATGCTTGAGAAAAACTAAGCTCAAACCTGATCTGAGGTTACTCTACAAAGACACCTCACATGCCTGTTTCCTTGGCTGCTCTGGTTCTAACCTTTCTTCATCTACCAGAGGTATGGAAATTCACAAAATAAATCTTCAAATCACCCTCTTAAAAAATAGGATGATTCCTCATGTATTAGAGATTGTTGTTAAAAATCCTAGTAGGCACATTGATGAAATATACATAAGGGATACAAATTTCTACCAAGACTTTAAAAATCTTCAAACTGTACCCCCTGATGCAAGGATCATATATATCATCAAGGAACATGGAGAAAAATGGGTATGCAAAGCAATTTAAATTTTCAGAAACTTTGGGCTGTGGCACACAGTGGAAGGAGTGGTATTTGACCCTAGCTTTAAAAAGCACACAAAGCTCTTCAAAAAGAGGGGCAGAGCTTACTGAGGTTGAAAGAGGGGGCTGGAGAAGAAGTAGGGAACCTGGAAAGTACACCAGTGAGCAAGATAAAACGAAAACCCTGGAAAAGGAATTTGGAATTCATCAACTGCATGCCTGGCCAGATCAGATGCAATCCACATCTATTCAAAGCAGATCAAGTTCACACTGGAGTCTCTGCTGTCTTTTTTATTTCTTTTTAAAAGTTTTTTTTCCCTTATTTTTACAATTTCATCTGAAGGAATAGATTTTTGACTGAATCTTTTGTTAATCCCTCCCAAACACAATGAAACAAATAACACCTGCATTCAAATGTTTGAACTAAAATGATTATACCAAGTAGCTACAAAGTATGGACACATGAGTAAATATATTATGATATATGAAGATATATGTATATATGTATATGCACTGATACACTTACTTTATGTTAAGATGTTCAGATTTATTCCACCCATTTTCTTTTTACAGATCTAGAGCATAGGATTTATGGTTTGATAACAGCACACAGACATCACCTAAAGAATACACTCACTTACTACTTGAAGAATCTTCTAATTAGAAGTTGTAAGTAGAACGCAAACAACCTTTTAACTCAGAATAAGTTCTCAAGTTAACTCTAAAGAAAGCATGCCATCACTCAGCTTATCGTGTGTCCTGGTTAAACAGAGAAGGAGTGAAATGTCTCTCTTCCTTTCTCTCTTGCTCTCACTTTCACTCCCCAGTCCAAGTAGTCTGTTGTCACAAATTAGAACATAAATTAAATATTTATAAAACCCAATTATTCTTAAACTTTTTCTATTTACTAGTATAAAATTATCCCTGACTATCATGCCTTTCCATGAGGATATTCCAATAAACACACATTTTTGTGTGCCAGCAATGACTTCATGCCACTCTTTTATGAAAATATAAACAAACAAAAGTGATACAATTATGGATGCAACTAGCAATCTAATTTATAAAGTAAACATCTAGGTACAGGTATTTGAAGCCAAGCATTATTTCTCAATGAGGTCAAATGCCACTTCCCTACACCTTGTAATGAACATTTCAAATGAAAATAAATACCAAGAGAAGCATGTAATTATGTGTAATTCCACTTTTCCTTATTCTAGCAAATCAAATAACAACAGGGGATCCTCCAACACAGAAACATTCACAAGGCAGTTTGTTAAATGGGGTTCTCTGTTCTTTCTGCCCAAGTTTATTCAACTGTCTTCTTAGCTTTGCTGCCCTCCTCTGGAATTCTTGTATCACCTGGTTTTCTTTTCCAAAAGATGTGAACTTCATACTTGACTTCTGGTTTTTATCCATCTTTTTATTGTAGATTGAAGGGGACTCAGTAATAAGCATCACCTATCCTTGTGCTCTATTCCATAACAACTAGCATGGGATATTTTATATGGCATTGCTCCCTGGTGAACATTCCAGGAAACTGTTCTTCAGAGTAGTTCTGTAAAAACAGGTCTTGACTTTTTAATCCTGCTGCTAAGACACATCTCACCTCCTCATATTTTTATCCAATATTCATCTTCTATTCTCTTAGTTACTACTTTGTTTTATAATTACAATATGGGTATTGATCAATTTATTGAATATGATCAATAGCTTCAAAGATTTTGCAAACATGTTCTATTAATATGGATTTTATATTTATTCTGACATTTTCTTTATTGTCTGTCCAAATCTATACCTTATAGAATAAGATAATACATCTATGGCACAGGGATAAAAGAAATGTTGGCTTCATGTTCCAGATAAAAATTATGACATAGAAATAGTATTACCCAATACATTCTCCAGGTATATTAATTTCCATGATGCAGTATCCTCTTCAGTGTAGCTACTAAGTCATTTACAACCCCCACACCAGTTCTTCTCCACAATTAATACACATACAACATACTTGAGAAGCTTAATACAACAAATAGTTTATCTAAGGAAACCTCACATTCTTCAGTTCACACAAGCTCCCAAGTACCCTGCTGCTTCAAAGAGAAAACCACTTTGGGTGGCTGGCTCAGATTGCTGCTGTTTGATAGAGCACAGTAAGGGCTATATGCGCAACGAATGTTTTAATAGCCACATTGCAAGAAGCAAAAAGAAATATCAGAACTGAACTCAACATTATATCAATCCAATATGTATCAGGCTACATATTTAATTATACAGTTATTGTAGCATATAAAGGAATATAATTTATTAATCCAATGTGCCCCAAATACTTTTTCAACATAAAGTTAACATTAAAAGTTATTAAGGTATCTTAGATTACTCTTCTTTACAAGTGAAAAATTTTAAGTATAGTGAACAAACTTTACACATACAGCACACCTCTATTTGGACCAGTTGCCAGTAGCAGAAATGGAAGAGATGGCTCAGTAGTTAAGAGCACTTGGCTGCTCTAGCAGAGGACCCAGGTTCAGTCTCTAGCATTTTCATGGGCTGCTCACAACTGTCTGTACCTCCAGTTCCAGAGGACGTAAGCTGTCTTCTGCCTTCCACAAGCACTGCACATGCATGGTACACAGACATACATGCAGGTACCCATGCACATAAAAAATAAATCTAAAAAATGTGCACTTAACACAAGTACTTAGTAACCCTGGGTAGCTAACAGTTATCAAAACAAAATGCCAGGCCTATAGTGCTAAAATAGAACTGCCTATTAACCTTTCGAGCATACTAACTTTGGTAATACTATCCAAAATCTATGTGTAAATCTCAGCCAGGTATAGTAACTCATGCATGTACTCTCAGAAAGCTAAAGCAAGGGGATTGCCACAAGTTTGAGGCCAGTTTAGGCTATGGTGTGAAATCTTATCTCAAAACAATAAAAAAGGAAGTGTTATTTCACGCTTCTGCAGATGAACCTTAGAAGAGATGCTTATCTGCACATACGCACTGATGCTTGCCAACACACCTACAAAGCGTGATTGTGTCAGTTACTCTTTGTTAACTTCCCACAAACTCATGTCCATTGGGAAGAGAGAGCCTCAATTAAGGAACTGCCTGTATTCGATTAGCTTTTGGGCATATCTAAGGGGATTTTCTTCAAGATGGTGAATATGGGAGAGGCCAGCCTATTGTGCATGGTACCTAGGCAGATGGCCCTAGGCTGTATATGAAAGCAAGCTGAGCAAGCCGTGGGAAACAAGCCAGCAAGCAGTGCTCCTCCATGGTCTCTGCTTCACTTTCAACATCCAGGCTGCTGCCCTGAGTTCCTGTTCTGACTTCCCTCAGTGGTGGATTGTGACCTTCTTGTTGGAGGAAAGTAATCCTTTCTTACCCAAGTTTTTGTTTTGGTCATGCTATTCATGACAGCAACAGAGAAGCAAACTGGGATGATAACCCATAAGTTATTCTCCCGAGGGAAGCTATGAAGTTTCTCCCAGGCCATAAACCCTGGTATCCTTGAGAGAATTGTCCCTTCCCCATCTCTGATGCTGACAGGAGCTACAGTGCCCCTAGGGCGCTCCGCTTCTCCTGATCTCCCAAGTTTGATTAAGGATTGTCTAACAATTTCCAAGAACTCCATGGCTAGGAAAGGAAGGAATAGGTCTTCTGATGACACTCTCTTCCCAATGTCACCCTGTCTACAAATGGTTGACATTGTAAGAGATAACAGGAGTTGAACAGAAGCAAGAGATTGAGGAAAAGAACAATTACACATATCACTTAAAAATAAAAGTCCTAATGAACAGGAAGTTCTGAAGTAAAAACCCCATTTTTATTTTCATATTTTCATAACATGTATCACCCAAGCTTCAATATATCAAACATCTGTCTAAGAACACACACACACAAATATACAGACTGTGTACACACAGTGATATGTAGAAGGGTGATAGAGGTTGCCTGTAAATGTGGTCAAATGTTAATTCTGGATGATAAGATTTGATGTTTTAATTTTACAAGTGTATCCTTTTTTCAATATAATTCTTATTCATTCTTTGACATAGTTTTGATCATATTCAGCCCTTCGTTCTTCAACTCTTCCAAATTCCACTTCTTTCTCTATCTACCCCACCCAACTTTGTGTCCTATTTTTTTTTAAGTCTTCAAGACCAGTTTGTGCTTCCCAAGAATTATGCACACCGCAATGTGTTCGACTTGCCAGGGACTACACTCATAGAGAAAACTGATTTTCCCTTTTGTAGAAGCTAAACACTCCATAGCTAGGAGTAGAAGGAATGGAGAACTCCTGTGCTGGAATTTGATCTGACTTAGGCTTGTACAGGTTTTAGGCATAGTATTAAAATTCCTGAGTGCATGGGTGTAGCTGTCCTGCTGTGTCTAGAAGACACTGTTTTCTTGTAGTTATCCACCATCTCTGGCTCTTAAACTCTTTCTGTTCCCTATTTCGGCAGAAATGTTATGTATGTATGTATGTATGTATGCTTCCTTTAAAGCTAAGAATACCACAGTCTTACTCTCTGCAGTTGGCCAGTTGTGGGTTTCTTTATTAATCACTACCTACTACAAATGGAAGTGTGTAAAATGAGGGTTGAGAGATACATTGATCTATGTGTATAATGATGTCATTGGAATTTGGTTTAAACACTATGATCATTTAGTAGCATGATAGTAGCAAGTTCTCCTCTACAACCTAAAATTAGAATACCTATAGATTCTTGGATTGATAATAGCCTGAGGTTTGTGTTTCATTTTGTGGAACCAGTTTTAAATCTTGTCATAAAGTGGTTGGTCATTCCCATGTTTCATGGGGGATGTCCTTCTGTATGCTATGACTATGTGGTTTTCTTTTTATTGGTTGATGAATAGAGCTGTTTGGGCTAATGGCTTAACAAAGTAAAGCCAGGCAAGAAATAGGAACAGGGATAGAGAGAGGTAGTAGGTGGGATCGAGGAGAAGCCAAGTATCCCCAGGGGGGGCAAGATACCAGGATATCACCAGTAAGGCAAAACCACATGGTGATCCACAGGCTTACAGTAAAATATTCAATCATGTCAAAACTGGACCCTGATGGAGGATGTCCTTCTGTATGCTGCAACTATAGGTTGCTTTTGTTGGTTGATGAATAAAGCTTTTTTGGACAATGGTCTAACAGAGTAAAGCCAGTCAGGAAATCTGAACAGGGATGGAGAGAGGTAATAGGCAGGGTCAAGGAAACACGTAGCCCAAAGGGTGTCAAAATGCTAGGGCATCATCGGTAAACCAAGGTCAGGTTATGATAGAAAGAGATTAACAGAAATGGGTTAATAATTAAGAGAGAGCTAGTCAGTAAGAAGCCTAAGCCATTGGCCAAATGATTGTAACAGATATTAAGCCTCAGAGTGGTTATTTAATAGCAGCTGTGGGGACCCAGTGGGTGGAGAGAAACCAGTCCAGTGGAACTGGTATAGACATAGAAAGTCTCCTTCTACACATGTTGCTCACGGCACTAATATACCTTTAAGCATTTCTTACAGGACAGTCATTATTGTAGCTCACAACACCCATAGTCGGGTATTATTAATTATTAGTTTTTATTAATGTAAACTGTCTTAGGGGTTTCTATTGCTGTAAAGAAATGCAATGACCACAACAAGTCTTACAAAGAAAAGATTTAATTGGGAATGGCTTGCAGTTCAGAGGTTTAGTCCATTATTGTCATGCTAGGAAGCATGGTAGTATGCAGGCTGATATGGTGCTAGAGAGGTAGCTGAGAGATCTACATTTGGATCCACAGGCCACAGAAGAGGTTGACCCACTGGGCCTAGCTTGAGTATCTGACACCTCAGAGTCCATCCCCTAGTAACATACCTCTTTCAACAAAGCCACACCTACCCCAACAAGGCCACACCTCCTAATAATGCCACTCCCTATGGGCCTTTGGGGGCCACTTTTATTCAAATCATCACATATACTGTGCCTATTCTATTTGTTCTCTTTACCACCTCTCTTTTGCATTCATCTTTACTTTTCTTCTAACAATCTTCATTGCAGCCACCCATTTGAGTGATTTCTGTTTCTCAGCATCACTGACTGGTGACTAAGTTCTTCTCCCCAGGATGTTCACATTTAAAACCTGCAACAGATATGAATGTTATCAATATCATGGTCTATGTCATCTCCCACTCCCATTGTTCCTACTAGAGCATGTTCAGTACTCATTTGTTTCCCACCATCTGGTCTGTTAAAAACCACTCCACATTTCAACGTTATGTTCAGAGTGCTATTCTACTTCATCGTTCCACTGTTTTCTTTTGTGTAGGCAGTCAGTATTGCATTTCATCTGTGTAGCACAGACTTCTAGACACTTTCTCATGATCGCAAGTGACAAGCTCTTTGCGCCAGAACTGACTCCAAGTAGCCTTCTGTACATGCCATGAGTATTTATACAAGAAATTCTTCTGGTGTATATAAGTCAGTGTTAATTTGTTAACATGATTTTAAACATTTTAATTTCAAACATAATTTGGAACAGTTTACAGTAAACAGTGAAATAGAAGTAAAGAGGAATCGTCTGACAAAATGTGGAGAATTCAGTACTGTCTGAGCACCTAGGGTGCAGGCATCATGCTGATTGAAGCTACACTTTGGCCTTGTGGTGATCTCAAGACTCCTCCACAGTAAGAGATAATATTAAGTAGCTAGAATTACAAATCAAAATTTAACAACAACAACAAAAACTGGAATCAATTGTACTTGAAACAACTCCAATACTTACTAAGATCCATGAACCCTGATTTCTCATCTAAAAGTTGAAAGGAGCTAGCATTCAATATCTGCCATACAAGGCAAAGCTAATGCCAAAATATTTGGTTTACTACAACTCCATCATTCATCAAAATTTACTCAACAGTTGTATTTATGAATGCTCTAAGCCTTGTAGATTCAACTACAATAAAAAGATATAAAGCCCCCACTTGCCCAAAGCTGCCGTTTCAATGAAGGAGAATAATAAAGCATTAAAATAATTGTCTGAAATGGGAAGAAGACCTTCAATAATGAAGAATGACTGGCAGCTACTAGCCACAGACCTATGGAAGAAGTCACTTTAGAAGGCAGTATTGAAGAGAGAACTGAAGGAAACCACAGGATAGGACAAATGTTGTGAGGGAAATAGGTATAAAGAGGCTGAGCATCTGCCTCCTCTTGTTGCATGGCTCAACTGATTCTCAGCATCTCTTAACACAATATTTAACATCCTATCATATAAAGGTTATTTTCCTAACTGCCCACTCTAGGCCATATACTTCAGGAAGGGAGGAATCTCCAGTGTTGACAGATTTGAAATATCTCATACTGCCAACAGTGCCTTGAATCAATTGAAGCAATATGTCAGTTGCTCACTGGTCTGACAGATGATGTGGTAAAAAGCAGCAACAAGACAGATGATGTGGTAAAAAGTGGCATCAAGGAGATTAGGAGGAGTCTCTGTGGAAAGACGCTCATGAGGCACTTAACGTGCAGACATCACCCGGAAGTGGCAGGACCAGTTGCTCTCTCTAGTTCTCTGAATCAAGCATCTGGTGTTTACCAGGCTTGGTGTGCTCTTGAGTTATTTCAGCATTGTGGATCTGCTGATGAGCTCCTTCATTCCTAGGGGAGGAGACGAAATTCAATTTTGCAATTTCTAGGAGAAAGCACAAAGTTTCGTCCTTTTCAGACATTTGTCATGAGCCAAGTGCTGCTGTGTTCTTTCAAAGCTGCCAGGAAAAAAGTGAAATGCAGAGTGAATGATGACTGACATGTTGATGATTTCTCTTATTCATGGTTCTACTTTTTCTTATTTGATCCTTATAATAACCAATTTTCATTTTGCTTATTTTCATTAAACAAAATTGTTTTGAGCATTATCCATATTACATCATGCATTGGATATTCCTGGTTGTTAACTTGACTGCATTTGGAATTAAAACTGTTCAAAATGTTTTGTATGGTTTTTGTTTTTATTTTTACCCACCATTTAGGTTAAATGATTTTTTTTTTGCTGCAAGAATAAAATTATTTCAAACACACATTAAATAAATAAATAAAAATAAAACATCAAAAAAGGAGGCACACATGCTTCATTTGAAGTAGGAAGATCTACTTCTAATCTGGATTTGAGTTAGGAAGACACATGCCTTTAATCCAGATCTTGAGGCAGAAAGACACATCTTTAATCTGGGCTACCACTTCTGCTGGAAGCCAATATAATGACGTAGAAGAAAGAAGCCTTTTGCTTTGTGCCTGCTTGTTCTCACCTTGCTAGCTAATACATTCCTTCACTGGCATTAGAGCCCTTTTCCCACTTCTTTGGGATTCCAAAGAATCTACTGAAGACCAGCTGAGACATCCTGCCTTGTGGACTGTGCAACTTCTGGATTCTTGGCCTTTCCATTCCTAGTCAGCCACTGTTGGATTAGTAGGAACAGAGCCTGCTTTTGATGTTCTTTGCTTTAATGAGAGAAGTTGTGGCATGTTTCCTTAGAGGAATAATGCAATGGAATGAAAAGAATGATTATCAGACAGAGGGCAAAGGCAGGGAACATGAGACTTGGTCCTTGGCAGGAACATCGGGCACCTGTACAAGCATGAAGAAGCAATAGAGTGCCATGGGCAAAACAAATGCTCAATAAATATAAGCCATTGTTTGATGGATGAGCTATCCTCAGGGACCTTAACTTCAGTTCTAAAAGTTGAAAAGGCCTTTCTGTGTTAACCCTGTTTGAAATCTGTCCTTTGCTATGTGTGGAATTCCTCCCTTCATTATCTCCTCCTATCCAAATCCATCCTTTATGTATACATGTGTTCTTAAAATTGCCCATCATTTTCTCAGTTTGGAGAAATCTTTCAAATCACTAAAACTTGTAGAAATTTTATGTGTAAGTTTACAAATGCAACTTCTAATTTACTTAATTGTATTAGTTGGATACAGAAATCCCTGCTTTAGTGAAATATAAATGAAATGAATATAAATTTAATATCCATTCTTTGTTTTAATTGCTACCTCAGGATCTACCCGAATGTAGAATGAAATGAACATGAATAAAAAGGCTGATTTATTTAACAAAGTATATGTGTCAGTGTACTCAGTTGAACAGGAAAAAAATTGAAACCAGACACAGTCTAACAAGTTATTTGAAACGCAGACTAAATGTTTTTCTGTAGACATATGAACATCTTATTTGCCAGTCTACACATGTGAATGAATACATTAGAGACTCAGAATAGTTTCCCAGTAATATTCAGAAAACAGAAATTACATCTTCTGAAGTGGAAAGCATCAAGTTCAATAACTCTCCTTTTGAAATAGTTTGTCCATTTTAGGGACAGACTGTTTATCCCTTGATGATCCATAAAGGGGATTTAAATAATGTAAGCGTTGCTGTGCTGATATAGAATGCTATCCTTGTAGATGTCAGTCAAGTGCAACATACAAAAATTATACACAAAAATACTAGAGATAAGTATGCAAAAGAGTAAGACACTGCCCCTTTCCTTACTTTTGCAGCAAAACTGTAATCCAAAATATTAAGTTATAGAAGTCAATCCCAATTCATTCTTCTTGAGGCCGCCAATATCAGTACTGATTAATCAGTAAATTCATTTGAAGGGAAGATACTGTGTAAGACTCTTCTCACTTACTATGCAGCCAACAGACTTCAGGAGTAAGTGATACATATTTCAAATACATTTTCTATTGGATTGCATGGGTGGGGCATCATTTGAAGGACATGAGAATTGCCACATGTAAGCATGGAAACCAGCACTGTTCATACACCATTGCATGCATTCATCTTTCAAAAAACATTAAGATTCAAAGAAAAGATTGAAACCATTAGTTCTGCAGGACAGATGTGTCTACACATCCATCAAAACTGGAAAACCAAGCAGCCCTGGAAGGATTGTCATTCCTCATGTTCCACCAGCCAGTCTTTAGTGACACAACGCTTATAAAACCAGAGAAAATTAAACTGTAAGTTTAAAGTTCAATCAGAAGAAAATAGCAAAGAAGTTAAAAGAATGTTCTACCCCCTCTGAAAAAAATGTATGAATGACACTTATCTTTTATAATTATTAGAAAAGTCCAATATTCACACTACATAACAATTGGAATCACTAAAGCTAACACTGGTACACCAGATTCTGGGAAAGATGTGTTGAAAAGAAGAGAAAGTTTCCTTTTTGAAGAGAATACAAAATAACAAGACCACTTTGAAACAAATTGATGTTAGGATATATATATATATATATATATATATATATATATATATATATATGTTGTGTGTACACATACGTGTTTATATATATATATATATATATATATATATATATATATATATACATATATGTGAAGGCTATATATATTATATCATTTAAGTCAAGTATTCCTCTTCAATGTATAGCCAAAAGAAGTAAAACACACGTTTGCATTGTTGTGTGACACTATTCCTGGGGGAGGCATGAACAAATTTTACCCACCCTAGATGGGAAACTGCCAACACTGAAGTAAGGATACTATCATATTTCAACTCCATGAGCCAAGGAGTTTTGTGGGGATTAGTTACAGGAATCCAGATGAGAAGCCACTGATAGGAGTAGAAATGACTCAAAGACATCTAAATCACCAAAGCCCACCCTAGTATGGGTGGCAATTGAAGAAATCTAGAAACCTGAACACAGTGCACAGCCTACAGGCAGTTAGTTCAGCAGGCTAGAGTGTCCTTTCCCAGTGACTAAGTTGCTCTGAGTCTCTTTCAAGCAATTCAGCTGGTCTCTGCTTCTTCTAGGCAGTTGATGTAGCTTCTTTCAGGCATCTTGGCTGGTCTGAGCCTCTTCTAGGCAACTCAGCTCATCTGAGAATGTCTGTCAGCATTGTTGCAGCTTATATATGCTTGGGTAGTAAGGATCACAGTGAACTTGATTAGTTTCAGGGACTTTTTGAAGCTATTGAGGTGACTGTATAAAATTTTTTTACAGGGTGGACTGTTTTACTTCCTTTAGAACATGCTGCTATTTTAAATCCTTTTTAATATTCTTGGTTTTAATGGTCTTCCCTCCAATATAGATGGTTTTAATCAGGCAAGAAAGTTCCACACAATATTCCACCCTTTCCTTGGCTCTTATGTACTTGCTGTTCCCTCTTTTGCAATGGTCCCTGAGCCTTGGAGATGTGGAATAGAAGTCTTAATATGGTCCTTTAATTCTAGTGGAATACTGGACCTTAGTGATTTTTTTTCTATCTCTCTATTTCCAGATCATGCCTGGTGGTGAGTCTCAATGGTATTTCTTTTGCTATGAGGAAGGCATAAAATGAAAAAGAGAATGATATCCAAATAAACACCAACAGCATTACTAACCCATGGCTATAAACACAAATCTTATGAAGGACATTACTCAGTAAGTGTTGGGGAATATTATTTTAAAGTGTGTTACTTTTGTTTATGTTGTATTTGTTTAACTAATAAAGAGCTGAATGATCAATAGCAAGGCAGGAACAAGGATATGGCTGCCAGGCAGGGGGTATAAAGAAAACAGGACATCTGAAAGGAGCAAGAAAAGAGAAAAGAGAGGAGAATGTCAGGAGCCATCCACTCAACCACCCTGCCACCCTGCCACCCAGCCACCCGGAGTAAGAAGGAAAGAAAAGTTATACAGGAATAGAGAAAGATAAAAGTCCCAAGGTCAAAGATAGATGAAGTTAAGAAAATTTAGCAAGAAACAAGCCAAGCTAAGGCTGGGCATTCATAAGTATGAATAAGCTTCCATGAATGATGTATTTGGGAACTTGGTGGCAGGCCGTCCAAAAGAGAAAAAAGTCAAAAGAGTAAAACATCCTACAGCAAGTACCATATTTGTTTACCAAAACAATACTAGTTAATTTTTTCATTGGGATCTATGACTTTCCTGACTTAGAGTTTTGAGCAAGTTAATACAGACAGATGTAAATTTTCCACCATGGATCAGGACTTAAATCCAATAAGAAAGTTTGTTCTGTCTATAACCACTTGTGCCACTATTGCACTAGCTGGCAAATGCAGAAGGAGATTTTCTCAGTCTATCTTGTTCCCATGAGACCAGTTTTCCTCCATCCATCAGGTTCCAAAGTCAAATAAGAAATAAACACTCTGAGACTTAAAACAGTTTAGCCAATGGCTTAGGCTTCTTATTGTCTAGCTCTCTTTTAATTATTAACCCATGTTTATTAATCTGTGTATCTCCACATAACCTTGTCTTACTGGAGAATGCCTGGGTGTCCCACCTCCCTGGTGGCTACGTGGCATCCCTCCTTTGTGTTTCTTTTCCCTGCCTCTTTGGAATTCCTGCTTAGCTAAATTTTGCCTGTCCATTGGCCAAAGAGTTTTATTCATCAACAAATAAAATAAAGATATATTCACAACATACAGAAAGACATCCCCCATCACCTCCTTTCTGTATAAAATAAAAGGAAGGTTTTAACTTTAACATAGGAAAATTATATATAACAAAACATTTATCAAGTAATTATAGTTACAATATTTAGTCTATTTACATTATTTTAACAATCATTAGTTATAGACAACTTACATTGATATAGATTCTTATATATTAATACTTATGTAAAATTATTTTTGTATTCCTGTCTTAGATAATTTGCATAATGTTACAAACTTGAAATTATATTTGTCGTATTGTGCAGGTACCTCTTTTTGTTTATAATGTTTTTGCACACTAATGTAATATTAATTTATCATATTATACATAAGTATAATATGATACTTATGTACATATGCTGAAGATATTTTGCATAGTGATGCAATTTAAGGATATTTTGTCACTATATGGTTCTACCTCTGAGGGGAGTGCAAACTTGTACAATCACTTTCGAAATCAGCATGGCAGTTTCTCAGGAAAATGGGAATCAGCCTACTAAAAGATCCAGAAATTCCTCTCTTGGGCATATACCCAAAGAATGCACATTCATATGATGTTCATATGTTCATATGTTCAACTATGTTCATAGCAGCATTATTTGTAATAGCCAGAATCTGGAAGCAACCTAGATTCCCTCAACTGAAGAATGGATAGAGAAAATGTGGTACATTTACACAATGGAGTACTACTCAGTGGAAAAAAACAATACAACCTTGAAATATGCAGGCAATTGCATGGAACTAGATGAAACCATCCTGAGTGAGGTAACCCAGTCACAAAAAGACAAACATGGTATGTACTCATTCATATATGGATTTTGGACATAGATCAAAGTATTACCAGTCTTAAATCCACACCGCCAGAGGAGCTAGGAAACAAGGAGGACCCCAAGGGAAGATTGCATAGTCCTCAAAGAAGGGGAGAGGACAAGAACCCCGGAGAAAATTGGGGGCATGGGAGTGGGGGAGAGGAAGGAGTTGGGAAGGGGAGAAGGGAAATGGGGGAGAACAAGAGGACTGAGACAAGGGAGGAATGGAAGAGGGCAAGAAAGGAGATACCTTGATAGAGGGAGACAACACATGTTTGGAGAGAGGTCTGGCACAGGGGAAGTGTTAGGGGATCCATAGGGATGACCCCCAACTAAGAATCTAGGCATTGGTAGAGAGGCTACCTCTGATGTTCTTCCCCTATAATGAGACTGATGACTACCTTGGTTACCATTCCTAGAGCCTTCATCCAGTAGCTGATCGAAGCAGTAACAGTTTCCCACAGCTGAGCACTGAACCATACTCATGGAATCCAGTTGTGGAGAGGGAGGAGGGATGAGCAAAGGAGCCAAGATGGTGCTGGAGAAACCCATAGAAACAGTTGACCTGACCTAGTGAGAGCACAGAGACCCTAGTCGTAAATCTGGGGAACCAGCATTGAACCTAATCAAGCCCTCTGAATGTGGGTGCCAGATAGGAGGCCAAGACAGTCTATGGGACATCTATCAGTGGAGCCAGTCTTTATCCCTAGAGCACAAATGGACTTTGGGAGACCATTTCCTATGGAGGGATACTATTGCAACCCAGATACAGCCAGGAAGGCCTAGTACCTCCCTCAAATGATATGATGGACTTTCACGGTCCCTGTGGATGGCCTCACTATCCCTGGGGAGGAATTGGGGGGTGGATTGTGGGGGTTTGGTAAGGAACATGGGAGGATGGAAGGGCACGGGAATGGAGGCATGGATATGTAAATATGAGTGCCTCTAAAATAAAAAAATTATTTACATATATGCATATAGTTACAGTTTCAAGATCATTGTCCTCATGCTGCCACATCTGTTTAAAGATTGTTTATTTTTATATGTGAAGCTTCAGGCAATAAGCAGTATATATTATTGAGAATTACAGGGTATAGTCACCCATGCTTCTCATACCCAGTTATGTTAGTCAGGTTCTCTAGATGCACAGAGATGTACTCAGCATAGATATTTGACCTTCAAACATCACCCTTTTTGGAACTTTTTCACATGCTGGTCTAAGTTATTTATATCTGCTGAGTACTTCTTTACTTTACAAAATTCATGTTTTCTCATGGGACTCACCAAAGCCACTATCACAGTCCTAGGTCACTGATAGACTGACCCTTTAATTTATGTATGAACATAGCATTATCTGCCCTGGTGAGCTGTGTAGAAAACACCACTTTCTTGAATTCTTTACTGTCATTCTTATCTTATTATTTATTTCTCTCTTTGCTCTCAGACTCATTCCAGGCAAGTTTTTGAATGCCCGAAAGGGTTCTTTAGCACAGCTTTACCTTGTATGCCCTTTTCTCTTTTGTATTGCCAACAGTAATAAACATCAAGACGTATCTTTAGCTCATCCTTTCTTGCATGAGCAAATTTCCACTGAGTAGACATCAGTGCCCCCCTTTTATGTTTTTAGTGTATATAGGAGTGGCCATGCAACTTCCAAAGTAGTCATTTGATACCCCTGTTCTGTTTTTAGGACATCTCTATATTTATGAATAGGACTGCACTCATTAAGTATGCATGTCACCCAGTACCACAGAGGAGATGGCAGCCTTACTGGGATCTCCCATGACTCTCTCCTTTCAGACTTTCATTCTGCATAGAGGATTTGGCCTTGGTATATGTCTCTGTACTCATTGTAGAGCCATGCTACAGCTAGCATAACAAAATCTACACTATCCCAAACTTCATTGGGGAAGGCAGCCATTTGGGGGTCCCCCTCAGATACTTCACCCTCAGCTGCCCATTCTTTATCAATGCCATTGGGATTTTTAAAACTACTTAGAGGCATCCATCCCTTTAAATAAGGTATGAAGTGAGAAGTGTCCTTTAGCTTTGTTAGAGTCTACTCTCTGATATCAAAAATTAGCAGAATCTTATTTTTTTTTGCTGTTTCTCACAGCTTTATTTATGATGCACGGCTGTACGAAAAGATCAAGAATCTGACATGGCAACTTTAAAAGATCACCACCTTCATAAAATACAATATTATGAAGTCATTAAAAAATTCCAGTAAGCTAGAGTTAAAAACAAAGTAAAGCAATTAAGTGAGAAAATAAAAGGTGCAATCAAATATAAATTAAAAGACAGCAGTCTGTTGTTTGCAGTGGAAGGTAAGATCCAGGAGAAGGAAATCGAAAAGAATAAACATGGAAACCATGGCTGCCATTTGTACTGTGGGTGATAGGTCCCTCCTTTTAAATTATACCTTCTAATTATGAATGCATGCAATCAAAACAAAGATATCAAGCTATTACACCAGTGATGCCAGAATTTGGAGCCAAAGAAAACTGACTTGGCTTGCTTGCTTACTTTGTTTTTATTTTGTTTCATGGTGGGATGCAACAGAAATGAAGGAGAGCTATGGGGAGACAGGGAGGTGAACAGAATTGGGGTGTATGATGTGAAATCCCTAAAGATGCAATAAAGAAGTTTTAAAAAGGTAAACTTTACTTAGAACAAATACAAATGCTGGGCTTTAAATCAGCCATGCTCACACATTGACAATTCATCATAATGGCACTGTTCTGGGGACTAGAGTGACAGCTCAGCTCAATGACTAGCAGTTGGGTTCCCAGCACTCACTATGGAAGCTTACAAGCACATGAGCTCCAACGGACCCTACACCCTCACGTGGCCTCCGCAGGCGCCTTCACTTACGTGTGCAAATGTATTTCAACATTAAGAATACAGCAGCACCCACAATGAGTTTTCTGAGTTGTACAGAAATAGAGTGTGACCTGCGAGTTGGCTTTCTCTCCTAATAATCCAGGAAAGTATGTTGATTTAAAACAAGAACAAGCTCCTAACCCAGAATACAAACTTCCAAAAGTTTTCGTGGGTAGTACCTAGCTGAGAGACAAGCTGCCATAAACATTCTACAAGCACCACACCCTCCTCTACTACTATTGTTACACAGTATCCTTTGTGCACCATGAGGAGGGAAAGAGACTGTACCTATGGGATTGTGAAACAGCAAAGTCTTTAATAAGTCATCATGCAATCAGGGTCCCTGATCCATCAGGGCTGTAGGACAAGGACTTGGAAGCGTGTAGGGGTTGAAGCAGGACTTATAAACACAGAAACCACAAAAATCTGTGCCAAGTCACAGTTACAATTTTCCACCAATCAGGATTCAAAGATTAGAGGTTGTCCCTATGTGTTCCAACATTGTCAGCTGACACAGAATGTAACCTTTTCAGTCCAACCAATAAGATTCATTTTGTTGTTAGTGTTGTTAGAAACAGTCATAATGTTTTAGAGAACTAAGCATAACAGAATGTTTCTATTGTTTAAGGGGAGGTTGGTCAGCTACTGGAAAGTTCCCAGCTCCCCTAGGGCTTGAGAATTTGAACTTTGTTCCACCCTAAGGTAAAATGGAGTCTGAAGTCACTCTATTACCTTGAGTTTCCTCATCTGAAGAACATAGTGGTACTACTGTGAAAGCGTTGGGAACAGGCAAAAACCACGTTGTCCTAAGCACTGCCATTTTGACTTCCTCTACCCTGTCCTCCATCCCACAACCTAATTAGTCCTTTTTGCTCCATTATTCACCGTTTCCCCTTCATACCTCTTTTGGTTCTATCTACTCTCTCTTGAGGCCCTCTGCTAATTCTCTATCTCTCTCACCACCTCCCATATCAATCCCCACAATAGGCCTTTACTAGTTTCCTGTCTCCTATGGGTATTCCAATCTAAACATACACATATCTAAAGGTTCAAGGCCAGAATCCACATTAAAAAAAAACAAAACAAGACATATAACATTTATCTTTCTGAATCTGGGTCACCCCCCTCAGTAAAATGTTTTCAAGTTTTATCCATAGAAATTTCATTTTTCTTAATACCTAAATAGTATTTCATTGTTCAATTTACTACATTTTTATTACCCCTTTACAAATAGAGCAGGAATAACATGAAAGAGCAAATATCTCTTTCTGAAATACATACACATATAGAGATTTTAAACGGAGTTGCCCTATAAATGAAGGGCAATGCCTCTCCTAGACATCATAGGCAATAAGAGTGTAGTTTCAAGGTATGGGTTACCTCTTACGGAGAAAAGTTGTCAGTGGGGACTTATAGACCCAAGCCCAACATTGCAGCCTATTTCCATTCCTCTTGATTGCCCTCCAGAATATGATAATACTCTATTGTTAAAGGCACCACATATTTGTATCACAGAACATAGAAATATCAAGTTTGCTACTAACCTGGATGCTTCATCTCTGTTGCCAAGTATTCACAGACTTAGATGGCACTATGCACATAATCAAGTTTTACCCAACTGGGAACCCTGAAAGCCACAAATAACAATAGACCTGACAAGATATAGACACTGCTACAATAGTGGCAGGAATGTTACAGGGAATAATCCACCATTTTCTGATAGGGTTTAAGACTTGCTCCATAGGTCAGAACTCTTGCCAATACCATAAATGAGGCAAAACAAACAAACAAACAAACAGCAACAACAAAACAATGGCTAGCTAGATCATAACACCAGGAGAAGAATTTGCTAAATGGATATAGTACTAATTCAATTCCTAATAACTTATTTTTATACATATACCATTAGATTATCTTCCAAACATCAGCAGAGAAGCTTCTTTTTGCAGTATATGGTGACCAATACAGAAACCCACAACTGGTCAAGGTGAAGGAAATAAAAGACTGTAGACTATTCAGCCCTAAATGAAACATCTACACACCTTCTCAAAGTTTAAGGACTTGGGAGAAGGGGGCAGAAAGACTGTAAAAGCCATATGGATGATTACGGTGAAGCAGTATTTTTAGGACACAACAGGAGAGTTGAACATGTGAATTCACTATGAATGTGATAGCAAACACAAGACCTGCACAAGACCAAGCCAAGTAAAACCCCAGCATGTAGGACAGTGATAATCACGAACTACTAACACTGTCTTAGGAGATGTTGGAAACTACGGCTACTGGAGAGGAAGAAAACTTTCTTCAAGAATGCAACCCCTGGCAGAGAAGCTAGTAAACAAAGAGGACCCTAAGAGAGACATACATGGTCCCCTGGAGAAGGGGAAAGGGACAAGATCTCCTGAGCAAATTGGAAGCAAGGGAGAAGTGGGGGTAGCCAGGAGAATGAGAAGGGGAGAAGTGAAGGGGTGAGGAAGTCATGAGGGAGCAAAAAGGTTGAGTTGGGGGAAGAATAGAAGAAAACAAGAAAGGAGATGCCATAATAGAGTGAGACATTTTGGTTTACAGAGAAATCAGGTACTAGGGAGGTCTGGAGATCTACAAAGATGACACCAGCTAACAATCTAAGCAGCAGAGGAGAGGCTACCTTAAATGCCCTCCCCTGACAATGAGATTGATGACTGTCTTATATGCCATCCTATCGCTTTCATCCAGAAGCTGGTGGAAGTAGAAGCAGACACCCACAACTAATCACTGAACTGAAATGGAATCCAGTTGCAGAGGAGGAGTGATGAGCAAAGGGTTCCAGACCAGGCTGGTGAAACCCACAGAAACAGCTGACCTGAACATCAGGGAGCTCTTGGTCCCCAGACTGATAGCTGGGATACCAGCATGGGACTGATCCAGATCCCAGGAACGTAGGTTTAGGTGAGGAGACCTTGGAAATCTATGGGACCTCCTGTAGTAGTTCAGTACTTATTCCTAGCATAATTGTGGACTTTGGGAGCCCAATCCACATAGAAGGATACTCCCTGAGCCAAGACACACAGGGATGGGCCTAGGTCCTATCCCAAAGGATAAGATAGACTCTGATGACACCCTACAGAAGGCCTCACCTTCCCTGGGGAGCAGAAAGGATATGTGATAGGTAGAGTTTTAGTTGGGGAATGGCAGGGGAGGAGAGGAGGGAGTGGGAACTGAGATTGGCATGTAAAACAATCTTGTTTCTAATTCAAATAAAAAATGGAAAAAAAGAAGGAAGAAAAAACAAAAAAGTAAAACAAGAATGCAACCCCTGAGAGGTTACCCATGATCTAATAGACAGCCCTAGACACACACAGTATTGGCAGCATTAAATTGACTCAGTGGGTTTCCTTTTTGAAAACATGAACAGATGAAATTGGGAAAGAATAGTGATGGGGTTTAGGGAGGAATTGAAAGGGAGGTAATGAAGGAAGAACTTGATCAAAACACAATTTTTTTTAGATTTTTTTAGATTATTTTATTTGAATTAGAAACAAAATTATTTTACATGACAATCCCAGTTCACTCTCCTTCCCCTCCTCCCCTACAACCCTCCCCAACTAAAACCCTATCACATATCGTTTTTGCTCCCCCTGCATGGTGAAGCCTTCCATAGGGTGTCATCAGAGTCTATTTTATCCTTTGGGATAGGATCTAGGCCCATCCCTGTGTGTCTTGGCTCAGGGAGTATCCCTCTATGTGGATTGGGCTCCCAAAGTCCACACTTATGCTAGGAATAAGTACTGAACTACTACAGGAGGTCCCATAGATTTCCAAGGTCTCCTCACCTAAACCTACGTTCCTGGGATCTGGATCAGTCCCATGCTGGTATCCCAGCTATCAGTCTGGGGACCAAGAGCTCCCCGATGTTCAGGTCAGCTGTTTCTGTGGGTTTCACCAGCCTGGTCTGGAACCCTTTGCTCATCACTCCTCCTCCTCTGAAACTGGATTCCAGATCAGTTCAGTGATTAGTTGTGGGTGTCTGCTTCTACTTCCACCAGCTTCTGGATGAAGGCTATAGGATGGCATATAAGAAAGACATCAATCTCATTGTCAGGGGAGGGCATTTAAGGTAGTCTCTCCTCTGCTGCTTAGATTGTTAGCTGGTGTCATCTTTGTAGATCTTCAGACCTCCCTAGTACCTGATTTCTCTGTAAACCAAAAATGTCTCCCTCTATTATGGCATCTCCTTTCTTGTTTTCTTCTATTATTCCCCCGACTCAAACTTTTTGCTCTCTCATGTCCTCCACACCCCTTCACTTCTCCCCTTCTCATTCTCCTAGCTCTCTCCACCCACTTCCCATGCTCCCAATTTGCTCAGGAGATCTTGTCCCTTTCCCCTTCTCCAGGGGACCTTGTATGTCTCTCTTAGCATTCTCCTTGTTTACTAGCTTCTCTAGAAGTCTGGATTGTAGGCTGGTAATCCTTTACTCTATGTCTAAAATCCACATATGAGTGACTACATACCACGCTTGTCTTTTTGTGAATGGGCAAAACACGTCTTATATATATGTAAAATTCTCTACCAGCAAAAGAATAAATACAATCGTTCATGTCTCCTTAATTTCTTAGCCATTTGGCTTTGTATAAAAACACACATTCACTGGTAAACTTTTTGGCATTTGCTTTAACCAATTAATTAAATGGCATATTATATCTCAGCTCCATTTTTTTTGTAGTATGTTTCAGCTAATGTTTTTTTTTGTTTTGGTTTGGTTTTATTTTGTGTGTGTGTGTGTGTGTGTGTGTGTGTGTGTGTGTGTGTGTGTGTGTGTGTGTGTGTGTGCCTCCTGAGAATGGTTTTGGAGTAAACGAGACAATGAGATGACAAGCATACCTTCTTCAGTCTCAGCTTCCATGGGTATATGAGCACATACCACATCTGTCAGATGCTAGAGAAGTGCAAGGTCGCAGTGGACTTCTCCTCCCACCCTGAGATTAGAGTCGCTGCAGCCCCCATGGATTCCAACTGCTCCATACCTGAGAAATAGTCTCAATCTCAAAATTAGTAATTAGCCACAGCTCCTGTTTTGAAAGTAAAATCTGAGTTAAGATATACCACAAAAATGTTTCCTCTTGTCACCTGTCTACTTCCAACTTTAATTTCATCTTCTTTGTGCCAAGGTTGATATTCCAGAAAATGCTATGGGTTAGAAGTAGCAAAAGAAATCTTTATGACAATGCTTCCCTGGCCCAAGGCCTCTTCTCTGCAGGAAGCACGGACCTCCTTGAATCCTGTCTTGAGCTGCTCCTGGGGCCCTGAGCTCCCTTGCAGATAAAGCAGAAGACTCCATTTAAAAGCCTTGCAGGATAAATACAGAGCAAATCACTTTATAAGCTTTGAACATGCTTTTTAAAAGAATGATTAAAATGTTCTCAATGGTAAATTCTCTAATTGTTGGGGTAGAAGGAGTAGTTATTAAATGTGGAAGTAGGCTAATCTGAATTGCCAGGGTCTCTATCCTGAGTTCCTGAGTCTCAGACTAGGCACGGATCACAATTACATCATAACCCAGATTCCCTACAAGTGAGCTGTAAAGAATGAAAAAGAAACAAAATAGAAAACAAAATGGACATGAACTAGAATGGAAAGTATGGTACTGAAGTTCATGTGGCCTAATAAGTATATAATCATAATAAATACTTCTCTCTCTCTCTCTCTCTCTCTCTCTTTCTCTCTCCTCTTCCTCCTCCTCCTCCTCCTCCACCTCCTCCTCCTCCTCTCCTCCCTCCTCCGCTTCCTCCTCCTCCCCCTCCTCCTCCTCTCCACACCTCTGACGTTTTAATCAGTTGGTTGGTTTTTATAGACAAGGCTTCTTTTCATGAATCCTTTACACTGGCTTCTTCCTCTCTTCATTCTCTTTCATCACTATTTGATTAAATTCTAGATGTATTTTAGAAACTGAACATGAACAAAGTTGTAGGTAGAAAGACACAATACATAGAAGTCGTTACTTAATATCATGAGCATTGGGCAAAAACACCTTCTAGTTGCAAATAGTCCATGCAGGAGCATGGTGAGAAGTTATTGGACATGAGAAAAGTGTCAAGAAATCCGGGGTAATCCTTATGTATTGTATTGATTTTCTAATGCTTTTGAAATAATTGACTACTAATTTAGCAGCCTGAATTTAGCAGTATTTTTACTGAGAACCAGCAACAACATGGTAAGTTATGATGGGGCTCTATTTTTTATACGCTTCCAAAAATCTTATCTGTCCTAGACTTTTCCTATTACTGGTCCTATATGCTCGCCATAACAATGCTATGTATTAAAAACACACATCTAGTGAATATTGACCAAGCCATTCTCTTTTTGTTGGTTTGTTTGTTTTCCTTTTTAAGGAATTCTAACACATTGTAAAGACAATGTATGGCCTGTTAGCCAAAACTACTAAGAGATCTTAATAGAATACCTTGTTCAACAAAAATAAGTGAGCTAGTATACCAGTCTCTAGTTAGTTTTAACAGTCAACTTGACACAACCTGAAATCACTTGAGAAGGGAGTCTTAATTGAAGGAAGGTGTATATCTGATTGGCCTGTGAACAGGTCTAAGAAGGGTTATCTTGAGTGTTAATTGATGTAGCAGGTCTCAGACCACTGTGGTCAGCATCACTCTCTGGGCAGGTAGTCCTAGGCTGTATAAGAAAGCTAGCAAAGCATGAACAAGCAAGAGAAGTGTTTTGCTTGCTGTGAGCAAGCAAGAAGTGTTTTTCTTTCATGGTTTCTGCCTCGAGTTCTTGCTTGATGTCCTGCCCTAACTTCCCTCAATGATAAACTATGACTTGAAAGTGGATGTGAAATAAAAACTTTTATCCCCATAAGCTGCTTTTGGTCATCATGTTTTATAATAACACCATCAACACCCTGTTTATGATAAGAGTAGGAAGGGCCCCTGATATGGAGCTTCCTAATATCCCAGTACTGGAGCCCCCAGAAGGGAACTTTCTAGAGCTCTCCAATGGCCTCAAGCACTCAGGAACATGGCCTGTTCTCAGTGCTTCATTCTGTACCACATGGGATGAGAAATTCAGCGAGGGATGGCATCTGGGTAGACATATGCCTTTGGGTGCCACCTTTAAGGACCAGCCATTGTCGTGTTCGTGCACCCTGTTCTACTGTAGGGATGTGCTAGTCCTGCAGACCAATGAGAATTAGCAACCCAAAAATTCCAAAATAGTGGGGATTTCTACCACTGATGATTTTAGTCTTGCAGACTTTCTTTGTAAGGGGTTACATTTGATTGGCACCCTAAAATCCTCCAAGATGAGCATTTTGACATCAGATGTGCAGATACAGAGTTTGGAGTTTTCCCAGCTGGTTCTTGGTCTTGCTTTGGTCCAGTATTTCCTCACTATGCTCCTTTCCCTGGGATTTGAAATGGTGATGTTTGTCCTGTGACAATATAAGTCAGAAGTATGAAATCTGCTTTTTGAATTTGATTTTTTACAGGTAATGGCAAGAGATTGTCATAAGTCTCAGAAGAAACTTTGGACTTTGGATATTGAAATAAGTTTGAGACTCTAATAGACTATGAGAACTTTTGAAGTTGGACTCAATGCATTTTTGCATTATGATGTGGCTATAAGCCTTTGGAGTCCAACAAATGGAAGGTGGTGGTTTGAAAGAAAATGGCCCCCAAAAGGAGTGTCACTATTAGGAGGTGTGGCCTTGTTGGAGTAGGTGTGGTCTTGTTGGAGGAAGTCTGTTACTGTGGGGGTGGGCTTTGAGGTTTTTTTTCTCAAGCTTCACTCAGTGTGACATTCAGTCGACTTCCTGCTGCCTTCTGGTCAAGATGCAGCTGGCACCACATCTGCCTGCACTCTGCCATGCTCCCCATCATGATCATAGTGAGTTGAAACTGTGATCTATCACTTCAATTAAATGTTTTCTTTGTAAGAGTCGCCATGGTCATAGTGTCTCTTCACAGCAATAAAAACCCTAACTGAGAGATGGACTGGCTGATGCTCACACAAATGGAATTAGTTCCCCTGCCTTTATGCAGGTTCTTGCTTCAGTCTTTTAGGATTCGATATATTTGTGTTCTCTCCTCAAATTGAATCAGTTTGAACTGTGACTTTGCATTTGTAACAAAAAGGGGCATTGCACAGCTATGGCTTCACAACAAACCTCAAAACTCTCATATGAAACAGACTGATTCCATGCTGGAAGAAGATGGACAGGGCCGGTATGCAACAGTTGTTTTGGCTTCTTCTGGTTAGAAGACTTGCACATTAGAGGAGACTCAGCAGCTCAAACTACAATCAACTAGAGATTTTACTACTCATATGTCAAGGGAAAAGGCTGGTTATTGGCCTGTGCTTCACTGCATCCAGATGGTGTCTCTCTGCATTCTCTCTACCTGGGCTCAATGGAGAGAGCTCAGTGGCCTCAGTGATGGCCTGAGCTGTTCAAGAGGAAGTGGAGTATGTTGTAGTTTTATAATTTAACTCCACATGTCTCACAGCATCTCTGACATAATCTAAAGGCCAAGGTCATTACAAAGGTCTAGTCATATTGCAGAAGAGTGGTGCCATGCTATAAGGGGAAAATCAAGATCTACTGGGACAAGAAACCATAGCAGCCATTACTGGAAAACCTGATGTGATACAGGACTTGAACCTAAGGTAATTGGTGGATTGGTGTACCATTCCAGTTTCTGTGGCAGGTGGGAGGTTTGAAGATATCACTGAGAAGCAGTGATTTTATGCAGAGAAATGATACAGAAACAGAAAACTAAAAAAATATGGCTGGATAGAGGAAAATTCTGGCCTCCTGAGATCATCCTGTTTAACCCATGCAAGGTTTCATTGTCTGATGACTAATCTGTTATGCTTTGAAGACAAGTCAAGTTGACATTGTTACCATTGTAAAATCTAGTCCTCGTGATAGTGCGTTACTGTAAAAATTTTGCCTCAATATAGGATGGGGTTAGTCCAAACCTGTGTTTCACAATGAGCTTGCCAATAAATAAACATCCATCCACAAGCCTTTGAGGACTTGAAATGAAGCTTGTGTTATTTCATTCTAGTGGGAAAATGATTCCCATGTTTATCATAGCACAGACAAAGACAAAGACAGTGCAACTCCCTCACCCCACTTAACCTCTTCACAGGAAGTTTGGTCTAAAAGTAAAATACTTTTCAATAGCATGTGACATCCTCAAACATACACACAGTCTGAGTGTGACCTAAGGTTTAAAAGAAAAGTTTTAGAAACTATAGAAAAAAAAGTAATGACCCAAACTAGCTGAGGGGCAGATTGCCAGTGTAGCAACAGGGGTCTTTTGGTTAGGTTTTGCTTTTGCCAAGAAATTCCATGTTTATTTTTTCATTCTGTAGGAAAACACTTTTGTAAAATCAATCATTAGGTCCTCTTCTATGGCATGTAAATGCTTTTGAAAGAATCTGGAAGAGTAATGTGAATTAAAGATGCCACAGAAAATGGTCTGAACCCAAAGGGTTTTCTGCTACATTTCTTCAATCCACTTATTCTGGTCTGCTAGAAACGAGGCTGAGTCCTCCAACAGCTCGGACACACTTTGTCCCTGGGTTTTCTTCCTTACTGTTCCTGATTTTGCTTTGATTACTAAGAAGGCACCGGAAGAAGGCTGTTTCTATGAAGCATCTATCTTAAAGCATAAACAATGACTCTGGAAAAATAAAGGTTAAATATACCTTGAACCTTCTATTCACTACCTATTGAAAGAGACTATGGCTTCACGAAAAGATACAAGTTAAATCAGCTATGTGGAAATAATGTTGTATTTCATATGATAACTCTTCTTCTTTTCATAAAAGGTTTGGTCTTTTACACCTGATGTGTATAATTTGCACAGAGCTGACACCAGGCTTGACATCTTCAGTCACTGAGTAGCACAAAGGGAAATAGTATACCTTATTGTATCATGTGTATAATTACTGTTGTTCTCTACCACATGCCTGATTCCTGGAAGTTTCAGGCATTGTCTTATCTTGCAAAGGTATTAAGCAATAACTTAGAGAACTTTCAGATTTTGTTCAGAGCTGAAGCTTACTATCACTTGGGTAATTGCTTTGGGCATGCATTCACTACTTGATAATTAATGCATTCAATGATGTTTACAAGAGTTGCAAATTCATAAGAGACTTATTTGTTATTTTTATGTGTCAGTATGTGTGCTTCCATGCATTTTCATGTGGAACCAGAAGAGAGTGCTATATCATCTAGAACTGAAATTGCAGGTGTTTGAGAACCAAGCCCAGGTCATCTACAAGAGCAGTAAGTGTTTTAACCACTGAGCCATTTCTCTAGCCCTAGTATTTAATACACTCCTTAGAATGAACAAATGAAATCTTTTTTTAAATGTGAGCAAGAGTTAGGAGTTGGATTCATCTTGAGAAAAATGAGAAAACTCTCACCAAGGAAGTGAATTTCATAAAATCATAAACTAGGAAACTGAAATATGAATAAGAACCTTGTCACAGCATTGTTAATAGTCCATCTAGTGTGTGACATATGACCCTACATTCTAAAGCATGGCATAAACGTCCATTCATAGACTGTTTACAGCTGCTAAACTCTTTGCAATTTTGTTTTTTTATAATGAAAACAAATTAACAAGATGTTGTTCACAATGCAAAAAAATAATTGGCTTGTAAGAAAGCTGGGTTTATCCAATTACTCTCTTTTCTTGCTATTTTATCTTGCTATTTAGACAGATTATTTATTCATGCTGAGCCACACTTTTCTCAGCTAAAACAGGACTACAATAAAAACTGAAGTACTTGAGTCAAATATTGTCCTGATTGTAAAACACTTAGCAGTGCTAGATTTTAGTAGGTATTTTCATGATATCTGGGATTATGTTTTGCTTAACAATGAAGAAACTTCATTCATTGCAAGAGATTTATTGATAACTACTTTCTATTTAATGAAGCCATACTCTTGTGAATATCCTATTCCAGGCAAAGAAAAAGCATTCCTACACCTGGGCTTCTGCCTTAAGCCTGGCATCTGGAGCAGAATAAAACCTAAGAAGTCTGTTTACTGTGGGAACCTTTCCTGCCCAGCCGGAGGAATCTGGTGTATGCTGCACTCATACACCAGATTGTCCAGCGCTTCTGTTTGGAATGAGGCCCAGTGTGTGAGCTGTGGAAATAAAGGCCTCAAGCATGGGTTGGTGGGACAGAAGTGACACAGCCTCTGCTCCACCATCTCTTCAGTCAGACTTTCTAAAAGATCAGTCACAGGGATGAATTGTCACTCAAGACCTGTGAGAATAGGCTGTAAGACCCCAAACCTCACGTAGTTGTGAGTTCCCTCACTATGTGTTCCTTCACACAAATGGAGATCTTTCTGTTGTGCTGTCTTTGTATGAAAATGAGATCAAAATCAAAAATCGATTTTCTGATGTTTACTTCTGTCTCCTTTGGAAGGGCCTACTCTTGAGGATCTCCAATCTAAACATCTGACCCTCTTGAAGCTTCACTGATTCAGGCCTGTGGAAGAGTGGGAAATTAGCCACACAACCATGTGTTCTTCTCAGACCTATAAGAGGAAGAGAAAAGTCAAAGATGTCTCTGCTCCTGAACATTGCTTCCATGGAAATTTCCTGTTGACTTCTACAAGCAGATGGTGGTCACTCGGTAGTTCTCCTTGACAGAAAGCCCCAGATACACCTGACAACCAGCTAGCTCTTTGCACAAGGGACATGTCAGCATGTTGCTATGTTATGTATGTTTGTCTGTGTTGTGTGATTTTTCCTGGGGAGATTTGGACAAACATCTAGTCATCTCAGACAGGGCAGGAACAACAGACCAAAGAAACAATTCCAGCCAGTGAACCAGTGAGTTTGTTAGGGTTTTGTGCATAGTATGGATGATAGATTACTTCTAAAAGTATGAATGACTCAAAGGCACATACATCATTGAAAAGGCTACCCTGGCATGAGTGATGACTTGCAAAGGCTTCATCTCTGGGTCTCACTTGCTTCACAACTTGCAGGCAGCTCCACCAGTCTGAAAGTTCCCTTTCCTCAGCAATTGTTTCTACTCATATAACCTGGGGGCAGGGAAACTCAGTGAATCTTGTATCAGGAGCTTTCTGAAACTAAGTTTAGTTTAGTTACTGATACTGTAAATTTATTTTAATGCCCAAGCCTCAATAAGCCTCCCTCAAGGAGGGAATATCCCAATTAAAATATTTTCTCTGTAATTTAGATTGAGAAGCCAATCATGAATTCCACAGATGGAAAGATATACTACAAGAATCCATGAGATATTTTGGCATTTTCTTTTCTTTAGAGAAAAAAATGTCTAAATAAAAACCATCTTGAACTTTGTTCTTACCTTTGATTTCCTACTTTTTGTGACATTTCTTTAATTGTATCATCAATCTTTCAACTTCAATAAAGATAAACAGGCCTGGCATGGTGGATGGAGTCTATAATCCTTGTGCCCAGGAGAGCAAAGTGGGGTAAATCACATGTTTGAGGCCATCCTGGCCTACAGGGATGAGGACACAAAAAGATATGAGAGTTGGGAACAGGGAGAAGTATAAGTGGTACAGAAGAGACACAATAGAAGCAGCAAAGGGCTGTAAGAGGAAAGCAGAGAGTGAGAAAGGCAAAACATTTATAGAATTCAAGCCCAGGATACTTTAATCATTATTTTAGCCTAATTTTCTGAATTCTATATTCAACTCTTCTCCCCCCAAAATATAGGAGCGGCTAGATGATGGTGTAGACTTTCTGTGACATGGCCTATACCTCTCAATAACTGTGTCCTTTTAATACTATTTTGGAGAGACCATGTTTTAATGTATCCAAAATGACATTGGAAACATTCTTCTCAAGCTCTGTCATTCTATTTTGAGTAGGGATGGTGTTCCCAGATGAGCCTCAACTGACTTTGAAATGCTAAGGCTGATTTGATGGTTGCTGGCCCTCAGGCATTTCTTTCCAAGAGTCAATAATCCTGGTCACAAGGAAACCTTCAAAGATTTAGGTCAGGAGCCCAGAGAGTCTCAAAATAACAGGACAGAAGGAATAAAGTTCATCGATGTTTTGGGTCCACCCTAAGGACAGTGTCAGGTGACCACCTGAGCTGTGAGTTTCTTAGGGGATTTTCCTAGCCTGTTGGTAATTTTACTAATTCTATTAGTGTTGAATCTGCCAACTCTATGTTAGCTTTATTAACAGCCTTCTTCTAGTCTACTTATACTCTCTATAAAAGTAGAAAAAGCCTTAAGCATTATTTCCATGTTGTGAGTTAACTTGCCTTCCATGGATAACTACAACATATTCACAAAAATTTTTGTGCAATTGATAATGGGTAAAGGAGAATAGATTATCAGTTTACTACTTTTTAGTACACCAGTGCTGCAAACAATTCTTTTACACTTGGTTTAGACATGAGAACTTTGTTGTGTGAAACCCTTCCTGAGGTGATGTGAAAAAAACTTACCCCAGACAGAAAAGCAATAACAGACCAAAGTATGGAAACCATCAAAGTACAACTTGGTTAACCAATAAGTTCTATTGTGGTTACTTACAAGAATATGGGTTAGGGGTTGTTTACAGGAGCAGAAATGACTCAAAGACAGCTGCATCACTATAAACCTACTCCAGAGTGGGTGACAGCTCACAAAAGCTGGAAGCCTAAAGTTCATTGAATGACTTGCTGGAGGCTCAACAGGTTTGAGAGTGTTCTTTTTGGGTATCTCAGTTGTTCTGAGACTCTTCCAGAGGCTTACCTAGTCTTTACTTGCAGAAGGCTTAACAGGTCTGACAGTGTTCTTTCAGCTCAGTTGTTTTGAGACTCTTCCAGGGAACTTAGTTGGTCTCTGTTTCTAAGCAGTTCATCTGATCTCTGTTTCTTTAGGCAGCTCGGTTGGTCTCAGCATCTTTCAGGCATCCCAGCTTCTCTGAGAGTGTCTCTCAATAGGACTTACAGTTTAAATATGCTTGGTGAGAAGGATCCTAGTGAATCTGATCAGTTTCGGGGATTTCCTTAAGCTACTGAATTGTTTGCGTCCTGAGCTTGATGAGCTTTCCTCCCTTTAGAACAGAGATTTTTCAATCTGTGCATTGTAACCCCTTTGTGGGTCAAATGACTCACAGAAATCACTGAAGACCACCATAAAACATAGATATCTATATTATTATCCATAATAGTAGCAAAATTACATTTATGAGGAAGTAATGAAACTAAGTTCATGGTTGGGGCTCACCACCATATTAAAGGAGGAACTATATTAAAGGGTCACAAAATTAGGAAGGTTGAGAGCCACTGCCTTAGAACATCTCATTACTTTATCTCCTTTCTAACATCCTATGTCTTAGTGAGCTTCCCCTAGAATACCTTGTTGTTTAGCACCTGTTTGCCATCTTGTGTCTTATCAAACTCTCATCCAAGATGTAAGGTTTTAGTCTTGGATAAAACTGATACACATAAGTTTTAAACAACAAAATTGAGCATTATACATATTTGTATTGACTGTTTCATTTGTTTTAATTATCATTGTGGAACATTGATGACAAAACTTAATTATAATCAACTTTACATCTGAGAACAATCTTTATTCATGTTAAAACAATGTTGGTTTATAACCATCTATAAATATGGGAAATGAGCTACCAGTCAGAGCCACTGCCCAATCCTAACTCCTCTTACTTGCCAGGTTGTTCAGCTTTGGCTTCTGTGAGACTTGGAATCTTACCAGATTGTCCAGCCTTGGCTAGTGTGAAACCTGGAGTCTCACAAGTCTCTTCACTACAGGCTTTATTCTTCTTTTAAAATAATTTAAATTATTTATTCTCAATGTACCAAAAGATAAATGAAGTTATCAGGACTCTTCAAAATTCAAGGTTTGTGTGTTTTGGCCTCTATCATACAGAGAAAGATAGACAAATCTCTTGAACCAATGTTTAAAATCCAAAGGCAAAGACTCAACAGCCCAGGAAGGTTAGCAACCAGACCACTATGGGCTTGAGCCACAAGGAACACAGGTTGTGTTGATGATAAACTGCAGATCACGAGCAGGGAAACAGCTCCAACCAATAGCAAAGCTCCTAATGGGAATGGACACTTGTATAGCCATCTTTCATTCACTTGCTGATTATTTACTACATATTTTTTTTTTCAGTGACAGTATACCTGAATACTTTAAAAATCACTTATCATACCAAACACTTTTGGTGTTTATTTGGTTAGTTGGAGATTTTGTTTTGGAGTTTTGAGATCATCTCCTGTAGCTCAGGCAGAACAGTTATTTGTTGATCAATCTACCTATTGTTTGTATTTGAATTTGTCCCATTTTACAAAGACGCCCACCACAAATATTTCCATGTTCCTGTGTTAGTTTATGTGGTGTTTTGAAAGAAAATAGCTCCCAAAGGGAGTAGCACTATTGGGAGGTGTGTCTTTGTTGGAATAGGTGTGACCTTGTTAGAGAAAGTGTGTCACTGTGGAGGTGGGCTTTGAGGTCTCATATATGCTAAAGCTTCACTCAGTGTGATACTCAGTCTACTTCCTGTTGCCTACATAGCAACATGTAGCAGGGTGAAACATCCAGTACAGACCAGCTGACAGCCTATGAAATACAAAGTTCAGTAAGTACTATCAGCACTACTGGACATACACAGGTAAAACTAAGCAGATAAATGTTGATCCTTACCACACAATCTAAAACTGCTTATTATAATAATCATTTAGTTTTTTAAAATGTGATAAATAGAACCCTTACCTGACTGGTAAGACAGACAATTGAGTTAAAATACCTCAAAATAATATTAGAGCTACATAGAGGGGAAAAAAAGACCAGGATAGAAAAAGTTTTACTAACATAAGAATCTCACACACTTTGTAGATGAAACAGTAACAAAAGAAGTCCTAAAAAAGAAACAATTTATACTAAATCAAAGGGATATGTCATCACTTGAAAGAATAATATTCTCTCATCCCAATTGTTTTCAAGCTTATTTTTAGTCATAGAATTCTTTATTAAAGGAAAACCATAAATCAAATAAAAAATAAATAATTCAGTGGAAGCTAGGTTCAGTAAGCTACCAAAACCCGCACCAGCCTCCCCTACCCACCCCATCTCTCTGTGCATGCTTATGAACAGATATTGTGAGTCTCTGGATACTTCAGGAAGACTTGGCTTGAATTCATGAAGTTATTTGAGTGAATATGGGGGGACTGTTTAGGATGAGCAAGAAATAAGGTCACCAGAACACATATTTTCAGCTTCATTATATATATGGATTTCTGTAACAAAATGCTTCAATATGGGAAGCTTAGTGTTTAAGAAGACATTTTCTCCAAAAACCTGCCAGAGAAGACTCATTTCTTGTCTATGCAGACATCCATTGGTGTGTGGCTACTTAGCCATCTCCACCTCCATCTTCACATGGCAAGTGTTCCTGTGTTTTCATATGGACATTTTGAATGACATCAGTCCTATTGGATTAGTGGCCCTCCCTTCCCCAATATGACATCGTTCTAATAATTCCAACTACAATAAACCCATTTCCAAATAATCCATTGTGAGGTACTGGGAGAGTAAGGATTGCAATACATTTATTTTGGAGTGAATACAATTCATCCTAGTTTCCTCATTTATGATTCATTACATGTTTTTTGTCATTGTTTTTATTGTATTGTTTCTTACTCTGTATTGATTTGGAAGAAGTATTTATAGTTTCCAATATCAGTAGTGGCTGCCTAAATATTTGTTATATTTTATGTTTAGCAATTTAGACTCAATTTGTATCAATTAAATTGTTCTTTAACAGTTTCATGAATGCAAATACTGCATCCTAATTACTCTCACTTCTACTCTCTCTTATATACCTTCTACCCTTTTCTTTTGTTTTTTGACCCACTAAGTTTAACCAGGCCTGTCTTCTGAATGTTGGAGATTTATGACACACCAGTGAGTACATAACTGTAGAATATGACTCCCCTTCTCCCAGACTAGATAAGTAACTAATAGTTCAACATTGGAGGGTGCAGCCCCAAGATCCCCTCCCCTTTCCATGATTGAATGTTGACAGGGCCAGTCTTCTGCAGGCCCAGTTTTGTACAGGAGATGGGGAAAATTAGGGTTGGAGGGGGTAACAAAAAAGAAGCATATTAAAAAGCCACATGAAAGTCCATTACTTGTGATTTAATTTAAAAAATAACTAAGAAAAATGTTAGAAAGGAGGTACCCTTATAGACTGGATAATACTGATCTTAAAAGGTGTGGGATACCTCCATACCAGGTTCTGGACAGTGAGGTCCGAGAGACTTCCAATGCAGGCTTTTGTCATTCCTCTTGGTTTCTCACTGGAACTTTATGACAAGCCCCAGTTGCTGAACACAATGTATACTCTGGTACAAGACCTAGAGAAACAATGCTGAAGTGAGCAGAACAATCCCCCATGATGGATAGCTTCCATAGTTCTGGAAGATGCTTGACTTGTGGCCCCATCACTCTGTCTCACTGCACACAATGCCTCTTCTTCTCTATATCTATCTGAATCTAATCTTTCCCTAGCCCCATCTCATGAGGCACTCAGTGGCATTTGGGGCCCCAAAGGATAGTCTTTTACCTTAAATCCACATCAAAACCACAATGGTCTTTTTTATAAGTAAGGTAGTTGTCATGGTTCACAGGGCTGAAACTTCTGGGATCAATTATTGCACACACTTTCTCTTGCTGAGCTTTATTTAGTACAGTTGTCACACCCCCAGTATATCTCTGTTACACTGAAAAAATAGCACCTTGAGGACATCTACCCTCTGTAACTTCCTCCCCAGTTGTAACGCTATCTTTTGTCTATTATCCCTCTGAATTATCTGTGGACTGACTTATTTCTTTGTTCATCACCAAGACCAATCTACTTTTGGTGAGTTATCCATATCACTGTCACAGCAAGCTTTAAGAACCTTTTTGGGAAGCTCCCAGCTTTCTGAATTATTCACTACTAATAAGGACAACTTAAAGTCAGTGTAAAAATGTATTTTAGTAATTAAGAAATAATACAAATCTTTAAATAAGTACATTTTATTGTCTCTCCATGGAAAAACCACATTATGAAATCCAAAAATAGAAAAAGAAACAAGAAATAAAACAGAAATTCTGTCTGGATCTTGCCAACAGACTGGAAATCCCCTTTAAGAAAATATTTTAAAATTAAGAAAGCAGCTGGGAGCATTGAGATCTTCCAAGACACTTCAGCATTCCTTGTAGACTGTCATTTTAAGAGGATTTAAAATCACATCCTTTAAAAAGAGCAGATTGATCAGCAAACAGTTCTGGAAAGTGGCTTTCTAGTTTATTATCAAAGCAGAAAATGCACAGCTATGTGCCTCAACACAGCATCTTTCTTCTGAATCTTTCAGAAAACTATCTTTCAGATTCCTATCTGAAACTTTCTTGTCCCCACTCCTATTTTCAAATGGAAGGAAATGTTTTCTTTAAAAACATATCCAGCCAATAATTAAACTTTTTGTGGCATTTCTTATTAACATTTTATATATATTCTTGTCTACTGTTTTATAGTTTGGACTTTAAAAATATCACTTTCCCAAGAGATATACAAGATTCTTTTTTAAAATGTCCTAATCAGTCTTGTTCAATTTTTCTCAAAAATTTCCCAGGACATTCTTTTGTTGTTTTAAGGCACAGAACTTAATATGGGGGAAGCTGTTCCCCATATTAGCATTGTATGGTGAGAGCTGGCCTGGTCACTCAGCAGACTGCCTCATATCAAGGTCTGTGTTATTCTAATTTCCCCATTTGCCTACCTCCAAGTGATCATAGAATATAGAGGACATGAAGCTTAGTTTGTGCAAATGACATTCATGCCTATCCTTGTATGTAGTCATCCCTAAGGGTCTGCTGCAGCAGATAGTCCATAAGGAAAGCACCATGGTTTCTTTTAGAAAAGACATTTTCCTGATAGGAGTTCCCACTGTTCTATACCTTTGACATTTCACTAAGAAAGACTGATGAAAGAACAACATGAATTCTGATTGATGGGAAGAAAGTTCAAATTATGGAACAAATTTCTTTTTATTTGTTCTAAAATATTCTTGTTTCAAAATTTGCTTCTTTTTGCAAGCTGGGGGTTTGGTGCCTGTTCTAAAATCACACTCTGAGGGGAGAACTTCCACTATACCAGGCTTTCTTTTTCAGGCTTCCAACCAGCTCCCAAATTGTGGCACTGGGAGGTAAGTTTTGAATGCTCAGCCTTAGCTTAGCTTGTTTCTTGCTAGCTCTTAGAAATTAACCTGCTTCTCTTCATCTGCGTTTCCCTCAGGGCTTTTTACCTTTCTTTCCTTCTGTAGGTCATACTTTCACTGCTTCTTATGTCTGGCTGGCAGTTGTCTGGCTGGCTGGACCAGGGACTGTCTCTCACTGTCTCTCTCTTTCTCCCTTATTATCTCCTCCTTCTCCTTTGAGCCTGGATGTCTCTTCCTATTTACTCTCTCTGCTCCCCAGCCTTGCCTATCTCTCTCCTGTCTAGTGATTGGCCATTCAGGTTTTTATTAGACCAATCGTGTGCCTTTAGACAGCCAAGGTGAAACAAGTGCAACACATCTTTTATTTTTTTATTTTTTATTTTTTTAGTTCAAGTTAGGGAACAAGCTTGTTTCGAATGTAAGTCCCTTCTCCCTCTCTCTCCCCTCACCCCCATCTCTCCTCCCCCACCCCCAACCTACCCCCCACCCCATCCACCCACCACTCCCCAGGCAGGGTAGGGCCCTCAACGGGGATCTGCAAAGTCCACCAAATCTTCCTGTGCTGGGCCTGGGCCCTTCCCCATGTGTCCAGGGCCAGAGTGCATCCCTTCATGTGGGATGGGCTCTCTAAGTCCCTTCTTACACCAGGTAAAAATACTAATCCACTACCAGGCTCTCTGGAGTGCAGAGGCCTCCTTATTGACATCCATGTTCAGGGGTCTGGATCAGTCTTGTACTGGCCTCCCCCACAGCATCTGGGGTCGATGTGCTCTCCCTTGTTCAGGCCAACTGTTCCTGTGGGTTTCTCCAACCTGTTACAGACCCCTTAGCTCTTCATTCTTCCCTCTCTTCAACTAAATTCCAGATTTCAGCTCAGTGTATATCTGTGGATGTCTGTCTCTGCTTCCATCAGCCACTGGATGAGGGCTCTAGGATGGCATAAAGAGTAGTCATCAATCTCATTTTAGGGGAAGGGCTTTTAGGTTATCCTCTCCACCATTGCCTGGATTGTCAGATTGGCAACACATCTTTTTAATCAAACAAAGGCAACAGAAACAAATGTAACACACCTTTACACAGTTAAAGTAATATTCTGTGGCATAAAGAATTGTAACACATATTTGCCTAGTTAAAATAATATTCCACAAGACTCCACCATTCCTCTTTGGAGAAGCATGATTTCATCCATACTCCTTCTCAGATCCAGCACACTCACAGCAATTGCAATAGTGTACTTCACACCCTCCAGGCCCCTTTATCCCCATGGTATCCCACTCCTAGCTGCACCCAGTGACACAAAGTAATTCAACAACTTTTTAACTTGCTTCTGCACAGAATAAATAGTGTACAGCTAAAATTCTGCACAGCTAAAATAAATCTATAAAAATGCAGTTGGAGAAAGGATGTGTGAATGGCCCTCTACAAGATGCAAACATTCCTACTAAATTAAGTAGAACACATTTCCCCTGAATTCCCACTAGTGGCTTACACTGGAAATTCAATGTAATGAACTAAGAGTATACCAGCAGGAGGATTCAAGACTTGAACGTCTTGGCAATTTACAAGATGAAGCAATCCAGAAAAGAAATTTCCACTTGTATCTTTTATTAGTGTCAAATAAACAAAAAATTCTACTTTAATCTTTAGGGATTGAGTACCTTCTATATCTTAGCATTTGGAAAAGGAGAGGGGAAGATGGAGAGGGGAAGGTGGGAGAAAGGGAGAAATGGAGGGAGAGGGAGAGAGACTACAAGTAGACAAGCAGAAGTTGGAGAGAAAGGAGGATGGTTTTTACTTTTGTCAACTCGACACAAAGTAGAATCATTTGAGAAAATTATTTCAGTGAGGAATTATCTAGATTAGGTAGGGCTGTGAGAAATGTTCCTAACTGTTATGGAAGACCCATCCGCTGAGGATGATGGAAACAGAGATGTCAGTCAAAAGATTAATTTTCAATTAAAGGATCAACTAATTCTAGAAATTTGATGTATAATATGAATAATACTGTATTATATAGTTGATAATTTCTGAGAATAGACTTTAATCGTTTTCACCACACCGAAAACTGGCAATAAATGAAGTAATGGGTATGTTAAATAACTTAACCAAAGTAATCATTTCACAATGAATAAATGTAGCAAGGCCATACATGGTGTACCTTAAATAGGTTGTTTTTGTTGGTCAAGTGAACCTGTTAGCAGCTACTTACCCATGCTTTTGTAAGTAACCACTATAAACTAAGGGGTTCAACAAGCTAGATTTGGATGCAATCATTTTTTTGTGATCTCTTACTAGTAGTGGACTCAGTATACCCAAGAAGACTTCAATGAAAAAGTGAGGAATAAAGTAAGAAATTTAAAATAAAGTTTATATTTATAATTTTGAACTCATGGAATTATTCTACCTACCTCTGCAGCATGGCTTGAGGTGAACTGTCCTTCCTGGGGTTTTCCTGCCTTCAACAAGATAACAAAACTTCCAAGACATAGGAAGCTCATGAAGGTTACACCACTCATGAGGCGCCTTCTCAAGGTGACATAAGCAGTGGATGGTTGCCAGAGAAGAGGAACTTCTCTGAGGTGCAGCCTACAACTTGTCAGGGTGCTCCAGAGCAGCAGCTTCCCCAATCTCCACCCACAGTGTTGTGAGATTCGGCTAAGCTGCTGGCCTTTGACTCATCTATGCTCCCATAAGTAGCCCTATACCCACGGTCTGTACAAAAACACAATAAACACATTGGTTTATTTTTATTTAATTTACTTACTTATTTTACATCTTGATCCTCCATCTTCTCCTCCCACTCCTTTTCCCACCTCCTCTCTACCCCCCATCCACACCTCCTCTGTATCTGCTCAGAAAGAGGCAGGCCTCCTATGGGCATCAGCAAAGCATAACATTTCAAGCTGCCATAAAGCCAAACACCTCCCCATGTATTCAGGCTGGGCAAGGCAATCCAGCATGAGGAATAGATTCCCAAGAACCAGCCAAAATACCAGGGACAACGTTTGCACCCATTGCCACGAGTCCCACAAATAGACCAAGCTACACAACTGTCACATACAGGCAGAGGGCTTAAATTGGTCCTATAGAGGCTCCCTGGTTGTTGGTACAGACTCTGTGAGTTCCTATGAGCCAGGCTAGCTATTTCTGTGGGTTTTCCTGCCATGTCCCTGACACACCACCATGACTCCTAGAATCCCTCCTCCCGCTCCTCAGAAGGACTCCACAGAAAGGCTCAATGTTTGGTCATAAGTCTCTGAATCTGCCTCTATCAGTCACTGGATGAAGGCTCTCCAATGATAACTTTGTAGTCACCAATCCAACCACAGGGGATGGCCAGTTCAGGGTACACACCCACTACTGCCAGAAGTCTTAGTTATGGTCATCCTTGTAGATTTGTGAGAGTTTCCTTTGCTTTAGGCTTCTATCTGATCCTGAAAAGCCTCCCTTTCCAGTCATCTCTCTCAACACTGTCCCCCTTCACCCACCTGTCAACCCTCAAGTTCCCATGTCCAACCACCCCCAATTCACCCACAAGATATCCTCTATTTCATCCCCCCACCTTGGGCCCTCTTTGTTACCTAGTCTCCCTGGGTCTGTGAATGGCAGCATGGTTATCCTTTACTTTATGGCTAATATCCACTGATGAGTGAGTACATACCAGAATGTGAAGCAAGGGGACTACTCTTCCATTGCTGATGGGAGTGCAAACTTGTACAGGTACTTTGGAAATTGGTATTGCAGATTCTCAGAAAATTGAGAATCAATTTACCTCAAGACCCAGCAATACCACTCTTGGTGTATACTCAAATGATGCTCAATCATACCACAAGAATGCTTGCTTAAATCATGCTCATTGCAGACTTATTTGTAATAGCCAGAAACTGGAAACAACCCAGATAGATGCCCATCAACCAAAGAATGTATAAAGAAAATGTGGTTGATTTCAACAATGGAGTATTACACAGATGTTAAAATCAATGATATCAGGAAATTTGAAGGCAAATGGATGAACTAGGAAAAAAAATCACCTGAATGAGGTAACTCAGACCCAGAAAGACTCATTGGTTCATTAACCTAGACTTGACTAGCACTGTTTCTTAGGTCTGTTGTCAGTGCCCTGTGGGGTAAAGGAGACTTGTTTATATCTCCCCAAGAAGAGTCCCACAAGACAAATGCCTCATGTCATACAAATGCCAATGACACAGTCAACCAAATTCCTTTTTTTTCATGAGTATGCCCCTACTAATGTGTGAGCATGAATGAGGGTGAAAATCGTACAAGGAATTTCTTATTGTATCACTAAGAGAAAAAAATGTGTTTCTGATAATATATTAAAGGAGACAATCCTTATTTAATAGGACTCAAATGGATTACTATTATTTAATTCTGGAAGCTGAATAACTAGCTATCATCTTTCTCTTACCATTGCTCTATGATTTGTCTTGTTTTTCTATCAGAAAATGCTTGGTATAATGATGAGTCCTCTTTGCTTTTTTGAAGGGTATTGAAGATAGATAAAAGATTCAAAGTCTGTGAGCAAAAGGAATTGGCTTGCTAGTTATGAGATGGGCTGTCAGGTTTGCTGAATTTACCCCAAAAGATGGTTCTGTTGATTTGGTGGCTAGGATATGCAGGTATGTAGAAACTGAAGCACTAACTGAAGATAATAAATGCTCTGCAGTTTGGCACCAGAGGTACAGAATGATAGGTAACATATCTTTGCGCTCCCGATCCCTACCTTTATTTAACTTATCTATTAACTGAGGGAAATCCCTCCAGTTCTTATGTATCTAGAATTTTGGCTCTTATTATTATGCTCTTTTACTTGGTTCCAAACAATTTTCACTTTTTAAACTTTTTTAGTTTTGGGTTTACCTGTTGGGAATGTTGGCTTACAGTCACAGTTTTCACCAAAGTAGGCACTGGCTTCCATCTCAGTCCAAGTTTCACATAAACACTAGGCCTAATGGAGGCTTCTATGCCTCTGCTCAGCTGCTGGGTGTGTGTATTGGCAGATGGAAGTGATTTCAAGATACACCAGGTATCCAGGTGATCCAACACCATGAGCAAAGCAACCCGGGGAGGAAAGGGTTTATGTGGGTAATGCTTCCACATTATGGTTCACCCCCAAAGGAAATAAGGACAGGAACCCAAGCAGAGCTGATGCAGAGGCCATGGAGGAGTGCTGCTTACTGACTTTCTCCTCATGGCTTGCTCAGTTGGATTTCCTATAGAACCCAGGACCAGTATCCCCACCCACAAAGGGCTGTGTTAAACCAGAAACCCAGAACCCTTATCACCACCATGAAATCAATTCTGATGTAAAAACAAGGAGTCTTTATTTGTTTACTCGGGTCCCTTCATCCATGGGAAGTGGCAACGGCAACAGCAGCAATGACAGCAACAGGAGCAGAGCAGGAGAGTCCCAGAACAGCAAGGGAAGGGGGTTTACAAAGTAGTGAAGCAGGATGGAGGGAATTGGGGATCTCCAAACCTGCCTAGCTGCAAGCTTGTGATTGGCTCAATCCCTCCAAAACTGCAGTTACAGTCTTGGGATTGGCTCAAGCCTGAACTGAGCTGATTGACTGCCCTGGGTCTAGGAGCATTCCAAAGCCACTGGTTGGTGATTGGCTGCTCCCATGAAGTGGCAGGAATTCCCAGTCTAGAGGAATTCCCAGTTTAAGGAGATTCCAAAGCCAGGAGGAATTCCAAGCCTGCTGGCCTGGGATTGGTCAGTTTTTCTAGGTCAGGGATTGGCTAGTTTTGAGTCGGGGCAGAAATGGCTCCAATTCTAGGGCCAAACTGTGTTTCTATGATTCTTTTTGGAGTTCTGGTTCAAATTCTAGGGGCTGGGCAAATTTCTTTTGCATGTCCCAAATCTAGGGGCCAAGTGTGTTCTTTTGACTCTAGTTTTGGGTTTAGGGTATTTGTTTGTGCTTCTAGATTTAGAGATAAAATGTCTCTTTTGCTGATTGGGTCCCAAATCCAAGATCCAAGGTGTTTCTTTTACTGGGTTGGGGTGGGGCACTAAACTATTCAGGGTCTTAGGATCTACAGACCAGAGATTTTCTGGGATGTGGGTCTCTTAGTTGGATGCCCCCCCCCCATCAATCACTAATTAAGCAAATGCTCCACAGGCTTGCCATCTCATGGAGGCATTTTCTCAACTGAAGCTCCCTTCCTCCAGTGGTCTCACTTGTGTCAGCTTAACTTAGAGCTAGCCAGCATGTCAGATTAATCTTTTCTGCCTTCATTGTATACTCTCTGCTGCATTAATTCAATACCTAAGAATAACCCTCTTAGGAACTCTTAACCCTCAAGATGACTGCTCTTTGGAAAGAATCAAACATATAAAATGTGGAAATATAAATAAGAATGAGACAGATCCTGTATGAAAACAGTGTTTACAAGCAACACAAGTTAACATATTGACAGTGAGTTCCAGGTTTAAGGAATCAGGGGAAACTGTCAGAAACTTTCAATGAATGCTAATCCCATGTTGGGAGGATCTGAAGGATGGGTCTGGTTTGGAATGAACAGAAGATAAAGGTGAATGTGGAGGTGGGTAAAAATAACACTAAAGGTTAAGATATTAGGTAAGTATGGTACAGCAGAAGAATGCCTTTATCAGTCTAAGTAACTAGAGAGGTCAAAGGTAGAATTTGTATTTGAGTGTTTCTCCCTTTGCTCCCCTGAGGAACTGTTAACATTAAAAGAGAGCACCACCTAGCACTCAAGACCACCTTGCCAGGCTTGCTTTTTATTCTTCAGAGACACCTTGAAGCAGGCCAAATACTTGTAAATTCTCCGAATTACCAGGTGGGGTATCCTAGATAGTGTTTTCATTGTTGTGGCTATCTGTTTTTGCTGGTGGGGTTTTATTTTTGTGTTGTTTGAATTTCATTGTTTTGTTTGTCTTTGTTTTGGTTTGGCTTTTGGCATCTTGACTTGTATAACAGTTTCCTCCAAGATTGAACATTCCATTCTGCAGGAAAACTCATTAAACAGAAAGATAAACAACTCAAAATCCTTCAGGAAGTCCCTGAGACTGACCAGATTCACTAGGCCTCTTTCTACCAGAGTAAAAAATAAAAGCCTGAGAATCCCTCTTAGACACAAGGAAGCAGAACTGCAAAGAAGTCAGGCAATGTGGATGTACCGGCCATTTCTGGGAGGAAACCAGGGGGAATAGCAACAGCCTGTATTGTTTTGAGGCACTTAGATTTTCTTGACCAAGAACTAGAAAAGAGGTTGCCCATGTCTGGCACTGGTGTTTTTGTTAGATAGTTTATGGTTTTGTGGGGCAGCACTTTTAGTCAAGCTAGCATATATATGTTTAAGGAGCCTCATCATTGAGATTTCATGGGTGTAGGTAGCTTTCTTGTCATATACAGAAGACACCATTTCAAGACAGACATTCTGGTCCTCAAATATATAATTTAAGTAAGCATAAAAAAATATGATTCCCAATGGCTTTTTCAGATATCCTGTGTCCTTTACCCTTCTACCTTCTCCCCCTTCACCAACAAAACTCCCTCCTCTATTTTCCCCATTCCCTGATTCATAGCACCTATGTCCTACTCTACTGTACTCTAGAGCCGGCTTCCATTGATTGCTTTTTACTTTCCTGGCATCTGCAATTACTCCAGGTCATTTTTGGAAGAGTATCTCCAAGCATCGGAGTTCTGCAAAACTCACTAGTATTGGAAGCCTGAATGATTGACCACAGAAAAATGGATGCTTTTCACTTTGTGGTCCCAGCTTAGCAGAGCTATGATGATCTGGGACAGGCTGAAACGAGCCTTCACTGCATTCCATACGATCTTGGATCTTCAGTGAAATATGCTCCAGATCATGCCCCACCCAGCTCTGTGACTGGACATGCAGAAGATAGATTGACTTTTATCATGAGGAATGCTTCATATGTGACATGCTGCATCACTGCACAAGTGTTCCAAATGAAATAAAATTCTCGGGGGGGGGGGGGGGCAGAAATCAAATTGTGTGTTAAAACCCACAGAAGCTATAAATCACTAACTCTTCCAGGGTTCCAAAACACAAGACAGGGAAGCATCTAAGAGTCTCCAGATGGGTTGAGCCCAGAACATTCAGACTGATAACAAATGATTTAGCTTGTCTTACCAAAGAACGTCTCATTTTTTAAATGAACTCTAGAAATGGAATTTCTGTGACAGTTTTCAGGGGGATTAGTGTTTAAGTGACAGGCTTACTTGGAGTGCCTGTGACAATTGCTTTGTAATGGAAAATGGCATCTCCATGAATGTCAGCACTGTACTCACAAGATGCACAGAGAAGTCAGTGTTTTCCAACTCTATCCTACTGTGTGGCACAGGGTCCCTTTTCCCTAACACAGTGGTTCTCAATATGTATATCATGACCCCTTTGGCAAAGCTCTATCTCCGAAAGTATTTACATTATGAATCATAACAGTAGCAAAATTCCAGTTATGAAGTAGCAAAGAAAATGATTTTTTGGTTGGGGGTCACCACAAAATGAGGAACTGTCACAGCATTAGTGAGGTTGAGAACCACACTGCCTTAACAGCTCCCTTATTTCAGCTCCAACGACCTCTTTCTTAGAGGAGGAAAGAACCTGGAGATTAGGATTTAGGGTCTGTCAAGAAAGCAGAACTCACCGTGTGTATTTGATTCCATATTTTAAGTCTCTTGGCCAACAAGCTTGATCATATATGTGTTGCATAATTTTCCTCTGTTATATTGTACATAAAATGACTTGTACAGAAACATTTTGAATTAATGTAGATGATGCATTTCATAAAAGAGCATGTTCCCTAAACAGCATGCATCATACAGTTTAATTTTTTTATTTTTAGTTTATGTATATAGGAGTTTTGCTTGCAGTGTATCTAAGTACTATGTGCTCAGGGAGGCCATTGTGTCTTCTGGAACTGGAACTACAAATGGTTGTGAGCTGCCATTTGGATACTGAGAATTGAACCCAGGTCCTCTGGAAAAGCAGACAATGTTCTTAAGTGCTGAGCTAACTTCCTCACCCCTCACACAAATTTCAACATGGTTACATAAGTAAGGCTATGTCTTGGAAACTAAGGCAAATTTCCTTTTGGTCTTATCCAATCCCTTGAATTCATTTTCAGACATCAGGCCTTTTCACCTGCATCTGTTGCATGGCAAGCAAGTCTGTTACCTGCTGAAGAGAGACAGAAGCAAGACTCCACTGGGAAACTCTTACCTTCCAACCACAGGCTAAGGCCCTCCTCACTCCCTGGCACACGCCTTGTGCCCCAGTCAGGAGTCTGCTTCCTCTACAGGCCCAGAGCAACAAGGCCAGGCCATAATAGAACAAAGCTTCCAAAACCACATTGCCAAGGAAACCTTTCTTCTCTGTGAGCCTATTGCCTCAAGCATTTGCAGTAGCAGTGGAAATTCTACTGACACAGATGCCTACTCTAACCAAGATACTCAGGGAGGCCTTCCTAACCAGGTGACAACAGACCTGAGACAGTGACAGAGCAGAGAACACATAGGAAAGGATTTTGCTATGGAGTTCTGATGCCCTAAGAATGTCAAAAAATAACTGTGAGGAGGAGATACCAACACCTGTCCCACAGAGCCCCACAAAGGTGAACCTGTTTACCCCTCCCTGCTTCCTCCGCATGCCTGAGTGTGAGGATTGTAGTATGATGGTGATGCACTTCCCAGTGGGAGTTAGACCATGTGTGTGTAGTTAAAATTGTCCCATGACTGATTTTCAAAAACACTGTTTGATGGCAAACTAAGAAAAACAAAGACTCTAGCAGATGACATATGAACACTTCCCTTAACCTTGGCAATATGACCAGGGGGAAACTGTTGGAGAGAGAGAGACAATCTACAGAAAATAGGAAATTATTTTAGTCTTTGAACAGGAAATTGGCCGGATAAACCTGTGTGATTATACTGTTACCCCAACAGAGATGAGCTGAGTAAATTAATGACGGAGATTATATAAACAGAGATGGATAAGCCTGACTTTAAATCTCAGTCAAAATACTTGAACCCTGCAATAGCAGAGGAGGTGAATAGAGACAAGAGAGAAGATTCTGAAAACAAGTTTACCAGGCACATGGGAGAGACACGAGCCAGTGGCAAGCAGTGGGTTCATATTATTGGGCTTGTGAATGAGAAACAACAACTGGAAATTAAACCACACTCTAACTAGACAAGAAAGTACACATAGGGGCACAGGCTAGGGCGCCCACATGGCAGAAACAAAAGTAAAGATTATAACTGAACATGTTCAGGATTTATTATTAATTTTATAACCAAGCTGTTAAGGCCTTAGTAGGGCAAAGACTGCCTTAAGGCATGGTCTGCTAACTTTTTCAGGGAGTAACTGGAGAGGGGAGAGATTGGAGCAACTGGAGGGATCCAGAGGGGAGGGGCTGGGGCTGTTGTAGGTGGGAGACAGAACCCAGCCCACTGGTACAAGGCTCTGGTGCAGAGAGATAAACTGTAGGAGTTGGGAAGACAAGTTGGCGAATGAAACTTCAGCAGGCAGGCAGGTTCTCTATGCCATTGGGAGCTAGGAGGTGGAATCAGGAAGAGATCCCAAGCTAAGCATGGATGCTGGTCTCCCGGAAGGGGTTTTATAGGATTTTGTTTATCACAGAGGTTGAGTGCCAGCGGACCCTCCTGCCTCCACCATGTATTCTGCACAGGTCTCTGGGAAAGCACTTCTTACTTCCAAACTGTTGCCTCATATAGAGTGGGCATGATGGCACAACCTGGGACACTGGGAGAAGGGTCCTTAAGAGAATTCACTGAAGATGCTTCCAGCCTATGCACACGCGGGATTTCCAGGACCACAGTCACGCCGGTTTCCAGCTTGCTGATAGTGCTGTAGAAAGGGGCACATGGGGAAATTTGGGGAGAGAAATAGAACAAAATATTTGGTACAGCCTCTTAGCCTCATCCTTAATTATGCAGGACTTTATTCTTCATGAGGATGAGGAATCAATGCATATAGTTACACAGTTTATACTCTGAATTTCAAATCCACAAACAGAAGCATGTTAAAGACACAACATATGATAGATGTATGATAGATGACTTGATTTGTATCTGAAATGTTTTTAATGTCTTTGTAAAGACTAACTAACGAGAACATGAGTGACAAATAGATTTGAAATGATTTCAGACTGCTCCAGATTCAAGTGTATTAAACCAGAATGATATTAGAGGATGAGAGCACTGACTGAAGGAAATGTCCCACGGTCCCTAAGGGTTTTGTCCTGGCTGTTTACATGACAATTGACATACCAGGGTGAGTGGTAGAGTGCTTGGGCTGGGAAGATTTGGAGACACTAAGTTTCTCAAAAAAAAAAAAAAGACTAAAAAATAATAAGAATTTTAATAGGGAACTTTGTTTTTATCGTGTGAAAATGTTTGTGGTCTAGAACTACAAAAATTTTTACTACACTTGAAGGAAGCTACTGTACCTCAGGATCAATCCCTTCATCCTGTATCTCTATACAAGTGGTTCTTTGGGAGGGAAGAGATTAACTCATAGGACATTAAGTGATGCTCTGCAATGAACAGCTCTGCCTTTGAGCTGAGGACACCTTTCTGGAAGTTGGCCCAGATGAGAACTGAGTGACTTCTTTTTGAAAAAGGAAAAGAAAAACCAGAATGATCTTAGAGGATGAGAGCACTGACTGAAGGAAATGTCCCACGGTCCCCAAGCACAAAAATACACTGATTCATAAGACTTAGTTACAAAATCCTCAATAGTAACAGAGCAAGGCACAAGTTTTCTTGACTTGTTGGAGTCTGGAAAAAAATGCTGTTATTTTATGTGACAATTCATTTCAGTTCATTCATTTTAGCCCAAAAATGTCCATTATATTCTAGAATTTTACAAAACTTTTGCTATTGTGTTTTACATAGAAACACAGGTTTATTTAAGTCTTTTAAAAATTGATTCAGAGAATCACAGATATCTTCAACATATTTGTTTTGTTGTCAAATACATGTAGACTCTCAGTTGTTTTCTTTTTTTTTTAAAAAAAGGGTCTTTCAAAAATAGTGAAATCAAGGTAGAGGAGTTTTAATGAATGATCACAAACTTGGTGTGTTATAAATAGAGTTCCTTTTCTTTCTCTCAAATAATAGTGTGAGCAGCCGGATGGTTGTCATTAAACCAGGAAGAGCTTAAGGCAGGTGATGCTCAATGATTGAGGAAGTAGCTCCAACCATGTGGAATTTGCCACTACATTTTACAAGCAATAGCATGTCAACTCTATTTGACTTCAGTTTTATTTCATTTCCCCTGCAAAGTCGGATTTGAGATGAAAAGACTCTTCCAGGGAAGATGATCTGAAGTCTGACATTGTCACAAGTATAGGGTGCTGTACTGTGGGTTGATCCACCAGAGAAGGTGGCCAGTCTGAAAGAGCACTATGGGCCTAGTAGATCCCTCCTACTTAACCTTGACACCCATGATGTGGTACAGCTGGATGGAAAAATGTATGTTCAAGTTACTTCTCTTATCTCCATGACCAAAATCCTAACAGCACAGTGTAAGGACAGGAACTTGCATTCCAGCTCAGGGTTTCAGGGTGTTGGGTCAGTAACAGGAGGGAAGCACTCAGCTTAGCAGGTAAGGGAGTTGAGAACAGGGGATGCTGGTCCAAAAACTGGCTTTCTCTTCTCTTGCTTTATATTCTGTCTGGGGTCCCAGCCCATGGAAAGGATGCTGCTGTCCACACCATTGTAGGTTTTCACCCTTAGTTAGTTCTGTAAACAAAAAGCCCCCACAGACAAACCCAATCTTCTAAGGGATTCTAAATCCAGTCAAGTTGACAATGAAGCTTAATGACCATCAAGTCTAAATGGACTTGGCAGTGAGAGATGACCTCAGCCTAGAAGCCAACCTGTAGGCTGAGCACACATGTAAACAAGAAGTGAATACACTAACAGGATAAGGCATAAATGATTAGTGAAGAGTCTCAGCCCCTTAAGGGCATAGCCATAAATTATGGTGACAGTTTGGTTTCCAGTAATTGTTAACAAATCTGTTGTGTTCATTAAGATCACATCTTCCAGCTTGTTACATGGCTCATCTAATTACCTGCATTTTCCCTGTTTGGGGTTGTTAGAGCAGTTGTCTCCTGCTCCAGCTCCAAAGTGCTGGGTGCAGGCACAGACAGTGACTTCCTGTGTGCATTTGGGAGCCGCCTTGTCATTTGTCCTCCTCCCCTGGCTGTGCTGCCAGGGGGAGCTGGGTGTGAGTGGGTGTCCTTTCAGCTTCCTGTTGTCGGCTATTTTGATTCTAAACTCCTCAGGGGTTGTCCCTATGATGGCCACAATCCTGCAGTGGCAGAGACACTGAGAGGGACAGTTAATCCCACAAATGAAAAGATGGTGGAGCCCCGTTAGGGTCTACTCAAGTATGACCCTCATGGCTTAATGGAACACAAGTGCCCCAGTGCACAGCAGGACATCGGGAACATTCCCAAATTCCTTGAAGAAGTCTTGTTTATGCCGTTTTCGAACAGTTGTTTAGACAGTAATAACTAGAGAATACATTAAGATGTGTGGATACGGGGAACGGAAAGCAACAACAGCAGGCAAGGTGCAGAGACTCAACTATGAATAACAGCGAACTCTAACACTTGTTTTTCCTTGACAGTTCTCTTTGGCACACAGAAGATACACTTAACAACAGAAAGGTTTTCCAGGCTGGGTTTGTGAACGCCTGCAGCAGCAGCAGAGAACAGACTTAGCCCGTTCCTGAGGTTCAATCCCTGTGAAAATCACGACGGGAGGGACGCAGTGGCATCTCTGTAAATGCTGACTGCTCCCTAAAGTCCCCTGACGTGCTTCCCCTGCTGCACTGGAGGCCTTGTCTTACTTTGATCATCTACTCCTTTCACCTGCCCCACCGGACCCCCGTGTGTGCGGCTCATCTGCTCACCACGTGTATGGAATAATATTTGGTGAATGAAGAAACAAATACCAAGTGCCTAGACAGGGAACATTCCAGATGGCTTACTAATTTAGCTGTCAGGAGTCTCTGACACATTTAGATGGAAAGGAGCTGGGGGATGCTCTTTCTCAAGGATTTCCCAGGCCTTTGGACAGTTTGTCTTCCTCAAATGTGTTGAGAATGTTTCTCCCGCTGACAAGCCACGAACAGCCACATGGTGGCGCTAGCGCTGCACCGTAGACGCCGAGCACAGGCTGAAGCTGAGGTTCCAGCCTCCCTCGCTGCTCTTCCGGCCCCCACCCTGTGCTTCCCCTCAGGACTTCCTTCCCATGCAGTCGGGCTTGATACCATGGCTCTTGCCAAGAAGCTGTCAGGCCTGAACTGGGAGCTGGGGTACTGCCCACCTGAAGCTGGAATTTTCTTTGTTCTCCAACAGACTCAATTCTCTGCTCCTAGCTTGGAAAAAAAGAGAAAAAAAAATCTCAACAATACTTTGAATGCTTTTAAAAACATGCTTTCCTAGTTTGAGATGCAGGTATTTTTTATTCTGCACTTGATTAGCCTCTGCAAGTGACCCCCTGCTGCCAAAATAAAATCGCCTACAAAGCAAATGTCCTGGTAAGTTCTTATGATCCTCACAGCTAGGGACGAGAAGGGACTAGTGCCCCAGTTTGAGGAATGAACTCTTACATGCTCTGGAGAATGGGAGAACAGAAATAAATCACTTGAAAATCAGGTCAACTCAGAAACTAACAGCAGCTTTCAGAAGTGAAAATGTGTTTAATAAATTAAATCTGCTGTTCTTTTCTCTGTGTGTGTGTGGTGTACACATCTGTGTGCACACGTGTGTGCAGGGTGTGTTGGTCTGTGTATAAGGGACTACCTTATTATCTTCACTCCCCAACTTAATTTTGAAAACATGGTCTCTTGTTTAATCTAGAGCGCACCGACTGACTAGACAAGCTGGCCAGGTCGCTGTCACAGCCCTCTACTGTGAAGTTAAGTGCCCCCCACCACGCCCAGCTTTACACAGATGCACAAGCTCGGGCCCTCTTACTTACACAGCACACACTTTCTCCACATGGCCAACTTCCCATCCCTCCTTTTCTGTCACTTGTTACTTAAGATGAAATAGCCCGAAGTTATGCTTCTGTGTGGTAATGTTATTAATAATTTACATGTAATAAATAAAACAAATGTCTCTCAATAAGCAGTCCATTGAATCATGACAGGTATACATGCACTGATGCAAGGTCCTTCACAACTAAGACAAAAGTTCCTGTTTGGGAACAGAAATAGTCTAGAGTTCTGTTTTCGTCACAGTTTCTAATAGTTTCCTATATGGAATGAGATAGCTTAGAGATGGAACCCAAGTTTAAACACAGAATTTTGCAACCTCAGCCAGTATGTATGAGTTTTTGAGTTGCTGCACGTCCTTACTAACGCTGGGGACAGTTACTGACCATTATTTATTCATTTTAACTTATCCACTATGCAGTATGTGTGTGCATGGGCGTGATGTTTGGGCATTAATTTTCAGTTCTCTGCTGTTGTCTGCTGTAAGAATTCTTTCATACACTCGCTTGGCTCTGGATCTTCCTCTTTAAACCACAGATGTGCACTGTCCTTTTAGAAACAGAACTTTCTACAAATTCATTTATAGCAAACTATTCATGTAACATGTGTATAAATTTTCTGTCATTTATGTGGGTTGCAGCAATTTTTTTCCCTCAGACTGGCTTCAGTTGGTGTTTCCTACAGTGTCTTTTGATAAGCAAAATTAAAATTAGAAGACAGCACCCTTTCTGGCTACCTTCATGTAAGAGTCAAACTACTTTCCCTGCACATGTCTAGTTGCTTTGGTCTGACTTGTTGAAGAGTCCCTTTCCCCAATAAGCAACCTCAACTCAACTTTTGTACAAGTCAATTGATGTGAGCATTTTGTCACCTCCTAGTCAACTCCTGGTCTATGTTGTTTTCATAACTGCATGTCTTCAGCCTTGCAGTAGATGTCGTGGGTGCTCCCATTCCGTTCTTTGTACAGATTGCTGTGACAATTTTCAGGAGTTGTGTTTTCCATACAAGTTTCAAAACTAGCTTCTCAGTTTGAGAGAGAGAGAGAGAGAGAGAGAGAGAGAGAGAGAGAGAGAGCAGAGAGAGCAGAGAGACAGAAACAGAAATACATGGTTGTATTTTTTGTAATTGAATGGACTCTGGTAGGCTTTTAAACAGTTAATGTGTAAGATCTATTTCTTGCTAAAAAAAGCTTCATTTTCTAACTTTTGAAAAATTTCTCAAAATGTTCTTGTCTTTGAAAAATATTTAAAACTGTCTTAAACCAGATCAAAACTCATTTTGAAAATCTTGGAAATCATCCAGTCTATTTTCAGCTACTCTGCCTGGAAAAAAGAAACTTCTTCCCAATGATACAAGTCTGGGAAAGGATTTTTCTGACATTAAAAAATGACTATATAATTATGATAAGCAAATCCATAACTTCAGAAATATTTTAGGTGCCATTAAATAAATACTAATATCAATGTTATTTAACTATTAACTCAAAAAATAACTTCTGTGTAAATTCGATCTGATAGAAAAATGCTCCCTAGTTTCATTAGTTATATTCAAATTATTAAAATTTAAAAACAAAATTAGAGGGCTGGAGAGATGGTGCAGCAGTTAGGAGCACTGGTTGCTTTTCCAGAGGACCTGGGTTCAATTCCCAGCACCTGCATGGCAGCTCACAACTGTCTGCAACTCCAGTTCCAGGGGACACTACACACATGGCAAAACACCAATGCACATAAAATAAAAAATGACTTTCATGCTTTTCACTGTCATATCAGTTACATATTCACAACATGTAAATACAGAATCCTGAAAAACTAGCCACACAGGAGCAAACAAGTAGTGCACATTGCTGTTTAAATTATTTTAGTTGAAGGCTTTCATTCTCCTTCGGTTTTCTTTCTGCATGGGCGACTTCAATGTTCAGAAGGCGAAATATGAAAAGTCTCAATATTTGTCTCATATTTTGCTTGTAGCTGCCAGCCTTTTCTGCTGTCACTACCTATGTGATCTACGTTCTCCCCTTGACAGTGATAGCAGCATGTGGAATGTACTTTACGATGCTTATCTTTCCAAACCCAAGCACTGGAGCTTCAGACTAAGGCACAGCTGCATACAGCATCACAGTGACTCAAAAGTACACACAGCATTCACTATGCTTCAGACTCCGTCATCTTTGAAGATGCTTGCTGTCAGGGTTGGCAAAGCCAACAACAACAACAACAAAACAAACAACATAAAATAAATCTTCATGTTCTGCAGCACAATTACCATATTCCTTCAATCATAATGTTTTTTTCCACCTTGCTACAATATTTCTGAAATTAGGATACATAAACAAATCTATACTACATTATAACATAAGTGGCTTTTCCTCAGATCAGAACAATTGATAACAGAAATGACCATAGTGAAACCAATAAAAGAAGGCTTGCTAGGCTAGATTTGTTTGGGGCATCAGGGACAGACTGAAAGAAAACAATTTACATTACTTACAAAAAATTCCACAAAAAGATAATTGAAGGTTATTAAATGTGTTTGTGAAAATGGTCAATGGCAAGTGGGGAGCAGGTCCACCAGCCCCTATTTGCAGATGAGGCTCCCAGTGTTGACACTGGCCAAGGCCTTTGCAAACACGCTAGGCCAGAAGGATTCAACACTGAAACCAGCTGCTTTGATGAGGGCATTGATCTTATCCTCCTTGACCATCACCTTGTGCTCCTGAAGGATGAGGGCAGAGTAGATGCAAACAAGCTCAGAGACAGAGGCCATGTTTCAGACTTCCCCGCATGGTGCTAGTAGCTGGATGATGTGAGGGCCTCACCCCAAGGCGGCCTTAGCTTCCTCAGAAGAACCAAGCAAGAACAGCTTGTGCAGATCCTCAGATGAGGCCGCCATCCTGCTTCTTCAGTAAGTGACTTCTCCCCGAAATAAATTATATTTCCCCTGTATTTGAGCCTGCTCCCTTAAATCATTATCAGTGTCTCTACAACTGGCTCCCATCCGAACAGGCTGTTAGCACATCTAACCCCAGTCAAGAGTAAAGACTTCTAAGGGGGAGCCTGACAGCTTGAGCTGGTAGGTTGTGTCGTAGAGACTACACAGGTTCTGGTCAGGGAAAATCTGGCAGTTACAAAGCTACAAATGCACAGATACCCCAGTCACCTTTCCTTCAACAAAATTCCTGGGGTGGATAAACTTCTACCCCCTTGGAACCTCAGAATCTGCAAGCCATCTCACACTCAGACCCTTCCACATCTAGAATGAGCTAGTTTGGGATTTTCTAGTTCTTTTTTTTAAGTTAAATTAGAAACAAGCTTGTTTTACATGCCAATCCCAGTTCCCTCTATCTCCCAGGGCCTCCCCTGCCCCTTACCAACCCTCTATCTCATTCCCTTTCTGCTCCCCAGGGAGTGTGAGGCCTTCCATGGGGATCTTCAAAGTCTGTCATAGCATTTGGAGCAGGGCCTAGGCCCTCTCCAGTGTGTCTAGGCTGAGAGAGTATCCCTCTATGTGGAGAGCACTCCCAAAGTCCATTCACGTACTAAGGATAAATACTGATCCACTTCCAGAGACCCCATAGATTGCCCAGGCCCCCTAACTGACACCCACATTCAGGGGGTCTGGGTCAGTTCTATGCTGGTTTCCCAGCTATCAGTCTGGGGTCCAGGAGCAACCCCTTGTTCAGGTCAGCTGTTTCTATGGGTTTCTCTAGCCTGGTCTTGACCCCTTTGCTCATCACTCCTCCCTCTCTGCAACTAGATTCCAGGAGTTCAGTTCAGTCTTTAGCTGTGGGTGTCTGCTTTTCCTTCCATAAGCTACTGGATGAAGGTTCTAGGATGGCATATAAGGTAGTCATCAATCTCATTATCAGGGAAGGGCATTTAAAGGTAGCCTCTCGATTATTGGTTACATTGTTAGTTGGTGTCATCCTTGTAGATCCCTGGACATTTCCTTAATGCCAGATTTCTCTTTAAACCTATAATGGCTCCCTCTATTATGGTATCTCATTTTTTGCTCTCCATTATTATTTCCTTGACTCAATCTCCCTGCTCCTCATGTCCTCCTCTCCCCTCCTGTTCTCCCCTTCTCTTTTCCTAACTTCCTCTCCCCTCCCCCATGTTCCCATTTTGCTCAGGAGATCTTGTTCCTTTCCCCTTCTCCAGGAGACCATGTATGTCTCTCTTAGGGTCCTCCTTGTTTCCTAGTTTCTCTGGCAATGTGGATTGTAGGCTCTATGTCTAAAATCCATATATGAATGAGTACATACCATGTTTGTCTTTTTGTGAGTGGTTACCTCACTCAGGATGGTTTCTTCTACTTCCATCCATTTGCCTTAGAATTTCAAAATCCCATTGTTTTTTTTTTCCCACTGAATAGTACTCCATTGTGTAAATGTATCACATTTTCTGTATCCATTCTTCAGTTCAGGGGCATCTAGATTGCTTCCAGGTTATGGATATTACAAATAATGCTGCTATAAAAATAGTTGAACTTATGTCCTTGTTGTATGAATGTGCATTCTTTGGGTATATGCCTAAGAGGGAATTGCTGGATCTTGTGGTAGACTGATTCCCATTTTCCTGAGGAACCGCCATCCTGATTTCCAAAGTAGCTGTACAAGCTCCCACCACCAGTGGAGGTGTGCTCCCCTTTCTCCACATCCTCTCCAGCATAGACTGTCATTGGAGTTTTTGATTTTAGCCATTCTGACATGATTAAGAAGGTACCTCATAGATGTTTTGATTTGCATTCCCCTGATGGCTAAGGATGTTGAGCACTTTAAGTATCTATCAGCCATTTTATTCCTCCATTGAGAATTCTCTATTTAGTTCTGTACCCCACTTTTTAAATGGATTGTTTGGTGTTTTGGTGACTAGCTTCTTGAGTTTTTGTATATTTTGGAAATCAGCCCTCTGTCAGATGTGGGGTTGGTGAATAACTTTTCCCAATTCTCTAGTTCTTTTATGTGATTTTGCCTTTATTTGGGGCCATCAAACACATTTTTTTGCTTTAGCTAGGGAAAGATAAACAAGATAAACAAAAATAATTCTTTCATATTTCTATAAATCTTGGCTTCCCACTGCCTGAATGTCATCTCACGTTTATATTGAAGAACAGACACAAAAATGTCTACTTTTTAGTTTTAAGTTATTTTAGTAAAATCAGTCCCCCCTCACTCAGAGACCACTCCACCCATCTCAGGCATCTAGAATAGTCTTGGGGACTTACAGAAAAGCAAAGCAGGGCAGAACATGGATCTTCCTATGTGTCACACTGTGTGTTTCATAATTATTTTTCTCTGACCTGTGCAAGGACAAAGTAATTCACACAGCAAAGCACACAATCAAAATTTGGGACCCAAAACTAAAGATTGCTTAAATCAAAAGGTTTTGCTTTTTTGTTTGTTTTCTTTTAGTTAAAATGATGCCATATCTTATTATTACTTATTATTACTGTTTTATTTTTGTGTGTGGGGGTGTGTGTGTGTGTGAGTGCAAGATGGGGGTGAGGTGCACCGCAGAGCACATTTGGGCATAGCGACTTTGTGGAGTCATTTCTTCCCCTCTACCTTTATGTAGGTTCTGGGGATTGAACTCAAGTCCCCAGGCTTGCACAGCAAGTGTCTTTATTCTGCTGGGCCATCTTGTTGACCCGTGACCCCATATCTACCCATGAATTGGAAAGGAAATATGGAGAAATTAATTCAACTCTACTTGTATGAAAATTCTAATCCTTCTATTTCCTTGTGGCATTAATAAAGAGAAGTGTTTAAGTAAATAAATGCAAATATTTGACAAAAATATTTTTTCAATAATTATGGGATCCTATTTTCAGTAATTTGTAAGAGCTTCAGAACCACAGTAACCACGAAGCATTAAATTGAGAGGAGTCTCTCTAAGTATTGGGCTCTGTGCAATGGCCAAGGCCACACTCTCTTGGAGCTGGCTGTGACACCTGCCTTGTTTCTCAGGTCCTTGTCACCTTGATTATTATCCAATAGCTTCATAAGTAAGTCATTTTTCTTAGATTTCTGTCCCTTCAGATTTATTTGGTCTCCCAACAGTTAAACTCCTTAAGGGTCATGTCCAAGTAAAAACATGAATATCAAGGTCATTCTTGATGTAACTTCTCCTTTTTCTTTTCCATCCCCTTCTCTTTCTATTGCCTGCCTCATATGCTTTGCTACCACTGAGTGATAAAATGTCATGCCATTTGTGTACTATAGATTCAATCCCCAAATAACTAGATGAAGACAGGAAGATGTGGCTGGATGGTGCTGTCCACATGTCCACCATGTTTTTTTATATGTTGATGATACTCTATCTTTTAGGAAGGACACAACATTAACCTATTAGAATAGCAACATTAAAATGTCAACTGTGGAAGGATGGATTAGTGTGGTTAAAGATTTTGGTCACTTTTAATGCCAGTATTTCTAACCCTAATGATTACAAATGTCCTGAAGCAGAGGGATTAGACATCCACGTGCATTCTCTGAACAGATCTTGATTGTACATGAGCACATGCCTGAAACTTTGACAGGTGCTGTAGCCAGAAAAATCAATGGGCCTTACATTCAAGCTAAAGTTTGTTTTGACATACACTCAGAAGACATATATGTTCACAAGGAAGTTTCAGTGTAATAGTCCATCATAAACATTGACTGAGTCAAGTACAATACTGGGTATATCATATATTCTAATGCTTATTTTTATTCAATGTGGACACTGGGTTCCCATTTGATGAGTGGAAAAACTGGGACTCCATGAGTATAAGGAACCCAGACAGGACTTAAGGTAAACTTTCTTTGTTTATAAAGCTCTGTTCCTCCACCACACTGTGGGACTCTGCCCTGAATATACTGATGGTATCAATGAGGTGTGCAGAGAGGCATCCACACAAATTTACCTGGGACTGACTACTAGACTGGAAGAAATTAAGAATGGGTTGCTTGGCGGGCTAGTAGTGTGAGACGAATTGTGGCCCCTGCCAGTGAATATCAGATAGTAGAAATTTCCAGTGTTATATAAGAACCGAATATGTAAGGCACTGTAATGTGTGGGACCAGAAATACAGACAAAAGACCATATCATGAGCCCTGTTGACCATTTGAAGACCTTGCACTTTGTTCAGTGAATCAATCATGTGGGGATCACTGATGAGAGTTAAAGGGGGAAATCAGAGATCAGGTCTGAATTGCAGAAAGATTTCTTTAGAGCCAGTGCGGAGAATCCATCACAGAAAAAAGAGACCAGAAGCAAGAAAGACATTGTAGGATAGGTTTAACAAATGAAAGCAGCACAGAAAAAAAAAAGTGTCATTCTACAAGTACAGAGTGCAAACAGGACTGTGGTCACTTAACTGACTGTGATTCTGTAGTAGATATTACACAATAAATCGCCTTGGGCACCTAAGAGATCCTGACTGCTCAGGCAGTGTGGTCAAAGCTACAAATCACTACAGCTACACAGAGGGAATCTTGCGAATTTTCTTCTGGTGTGACTTTCCATTTGTAAACCACCCTTATGCTTTTTTGTGCATTTTTCTTCATGAATGACATAAGCTTTGATTCCTCACTACTGAATGACTTTTTCAGTAGACTGCCTGGATGAGTTCAGTGATTTCTTGTGGATACGGATCCTTTCTTCTCTATTAAGAAGTTGGGTGCTGTCCCAGGTAACACAACCCAGGACCTACACACATGGGAAGCCTTTGTCTGGTTTAGCTCTCCTCAGATCATAAGCATTTCCATGAGTAGTTGATCCCCTTTGAAGCATGGAGACAGGAAAGAATAAAGTCCTGTTTTCAAGAGTATGATCATTATCTCAGAGAGTTTGTACTCCTGACACTCAACAGCTAGAGATAGAACCAAGACAGTAGGTTCCTGAAAGTGTGCTCACTGGGCTCCTACAACCTCCTCCTCTACCAGCCGTCTCATTTCACTCACCAGTCACAAAAAAACTGAGGTGTCTATAACACAGCACAAACAGTCACCTCTTTAAGAATTAAGGAATCAGCTGGGTAGTGGTGGCGCACACCTTTAACCCCAGCTCTTGTGAAGCAGCAGCAGGCAGATCTCTGTGTGTTCGAGGCTAACATGATCTACTGAGTGAGTTCTAGGACAGCTGGGTCTACACAAAGAAACCCTGTCTCAGAAAACAAATGAACAAAAATAAATGAATCAACAGTTTTTAGAAAAATGGTCCAAGCCAGTTTCTATTAGATGAAGATCCGTGTGGTCCTAGGACACCTCCTTTCTCTCTTATTCTTTTCATTATGTGTGATTGCACTCAGGCACCTTGCACAATGCAGTGGATCTGCTAATTGCTCCTTTGCCTACTATCAACACAATTGGCTACATTGGTTAGAAAACCAACCAAGGGAATAGGCTACAAAATTGGTACTGAAGCTTTGGCAGCAAACTCACTGATCAGACTACTGAAGGCAAAACTAAAACACAAAGCACAGCTTGTTTTATTTGGTTTTTTTCCACACAGTAATTTCTAATGGCAGAGACAGATGTTTCTTAAAGTGGCAAGAGATTTGCAAAGCAGGATATCTTACCACTTACAGTAATTGCTTTATTAATATTGCATGCGTTTATGGCTTCTATCTTCTGGCTGTGGCACATCGTACTTGAAATGACTTCAGGTTTCCTTGTGGCTAGCTCATCAGCTCAACTTCAGAGCCCCTTTGAGTCACAGATCCAGCTTTATGCCTACACAGAGAATTATTTCATAGGAAGCTGCACTTTACTCTCTTTTATTACATGTAGAAGCCCTTGGGGGCACTGGAACACTATTAGAGATAACATGTCGATACCTGCAAAGGAACTTCTAGCTTAGAAATAAGCACTGAATTACACAGACCTCCCTGCAGCACTAAAGACTCATCCTAGTATAAGCTCATAGGCATTGTAACCTGGTGTCTTGAAAAGACCGGGTCTATTTGCTGCCGTCATTTGCAATAGGCCTGCTCTAAAAATAATAATAGTAACCTTCTTCTTGGTGCTTGGCTGATTTTACTCTCAAAACTGTGAACCATCTTTTAATTATCTTCTAATATGTTAATAAAAATGTAAAACTAATAAGGAAATAATCCAAAAGAGAAAGCTGTCTTGAGGTTTTCAAAAGGCTTGTTAGTATCCTAAACGTGGGTCCTGGATTCTTGCCTCCCTTCCCAAGATTATCAAGGTAGTTTGCATTTTGCCAGATATTCTGCCTACAGGTTGTTCCTGTTATGTGCCTACTCACAGTCCACTCCAGGCTGAGAAATAGAAAGTTATTGCGTGACCACAATAGATGATCCGTAGTCTGTAAGGTCAAGATATCTTTATTGAGATAAATACCCACCAAATGCAAGCCAGAGCATGCCAGGGGCAGCCGAGACCAGAGAGAGAAGGGACTTCCCATGTGCTCGCCATTCTTTAAGAACCTATCCTGCATCATTCTGACCTCACCTTGACCACGACTTGACAGGCGTAGTCAGGCATACCTGTAGCCAGACTCTAACAGGTGTAGCATACTGTCCCCTACAATTCCCCTTTTAGTCTAAAAGAGGATTAAAATTTAACAGTGTAAAGTATCCAAAATTAACAATCATAAAGGTGAAATACAAGAAGATACAATAATCTGCTATTGCACTTCCTAACTATGTCTATTTCAGCTAAACCCTAAAGTCATATGAAAGAGGTGTCCAAACCTGAACACCTCCTTACAATCCCAACCCTAAAAAATAGGAAGGTCATTCCTTACTAGGCTTACACTACCCTAATAGACTATAATGGGGAATGGGGGCGCAGCATCCTCCAAGTTACTTCCTGCTGAAATGGGATGATGGTAGCTTTGTGGGGTCCTGTGGGAAGAAAATGTTAGTATAGTGAAAGTCTCTAATGGATTATATCCAGTCCATCTTAGATGGGATTTGCTTGATTGAAGATCTAGGTTGAAATCCTCAACTCGATTGAAGTCAGTACTCGAAGCTGTGGTCAGAGTTTCAGGTGAAATAGAGTAAGTTGGATCCAGTGCAGTCAAGGAGGTATGGCCCAATTTCTTTCTGGAACCTTCAAGGATTGCTGTTAGGCAGATCTTCATTGGCTGTGTGGGACTCAAACATAAGTATTAGTAGAGAAATGTTTGCTTGTATGTGTATGTATGGTGGAAAAGGCAATCATAGACAATAATGATTATGAGACGGTGTACACCTTGAAGGAAAGAGCCAAGAAAGACCAAGACAGTCCCCAAATTCTTCTCTTGTTCTATATTACATCAATTGGCTTCTTGATACAATACAGAAACTCTAAAGTTTAGTTAAACAACATCCTTGGATTTTGGGGGAGGAAAGCCAAGTCCAACTCCAAATCCAGCATTGATTTACTTGAATAGGGATTAGGAAATAAAGAGAAATAGAGTTATTTGAGGGACAGCTGTAAAGTTTATTGTATGACACATTCCTTTTGTTTGATGGTTATAGCTACCTTCTCTTCTTACACATATACCCATGTAGTGTTCTTGGACTTCTGGAGATGAGTTTTCCTGTGAAGATAGAAGCAAAACACTTCTCTTTCTTTTGGGGTCAAAGCAAAGCAGAGACCTTGGAATGCAGCGGTATCCTAGATCCTTGTGTCACACAGCTTCTGGGCTGTGCCCAGCAGGCTTGTTGGGAGCCATGGGAAGCCAAAGTGGGCATGGATTTCTGGACGCCACTTATTGCGTGACCACAATAGACGATCTGTAGTCCATAAGGTCAAGATATCTTTATTGAGATAAATACCCACCAAACGCAAGCCAGAGCATGCCAGCAGCAGCCGAGCAGCAAGGCCAGAGAGAGAAGGGACTTCCCACGTGCTCGAAGTTCCTTAAGAACCTATGCAGCATCATTCTGACCTTACCTTGACCACGCCTTGACAGGTGTGGTCAGGAACACCTGAAGCCAGCCTCTAACAGGCGTAGCTTACTGTCCCCTACAGAAAGTAGCTTTTCTGACAGTTTGTGGTCAGTATCATTATTGTCATTTGCTTCAAGAATGTCTCTGGAGTTAAGCGCAGGCCTTGCCCAGTCACAGGCCCTAAGTGGTATGTGGGAAATCCTGGAAACCTTGCACAATGTTGACTCATGTCTCGTCTGAACACCTGTGGGACTTCCTACTGAAGCCAGTGAGCAGCTGAGGGGTGAGCTGGGCATTATGTATTCAGTGTCCTGTGTCATGTTTGGACAGTCAAATTCCTTCATGCAAGCGTACTTCAGGTGGAAGCTCCCATACTTCACTGATATAAAAAGAAGCATCTTTCTTTAATCTGTGTTGCTAGGAGACAGCCTACTCAATATTTAATTTTAATCTGACATATCACATTTTTTCCACGCCAAGAAATAGCCTGGCAGTTATGCATAATTCAACATAGTGGACAAACTGATCTCAGTTCTGGAAGCCATGCTCTTAGGATCTGTGGGGCTACAGCTGTGCACTTGCCTTCCCAGAGTAGTTTTAGGTCAGTCAGTGAAAAAGGTTAGTGCATTTTAAAAGTTAGTTAGTGGGGAAGGGGAAAGCAGAAAGCAATGGAGTAAATATGTATAGATTTGGAAGGAATTCATTCACAAGGAGAGGACTAAGGGTCAGGGAGTCTTCCTGACTATCAGACTCTTCAACTGTGCCCTCCACTGGCCTTTCTGCATATGTGTGCAGTGATGCCTAGAGCAACCAAAGAGAAAGGATCGGGGGTCATAAATACATTTCCTAAACTCTATGTTCTTTCTCCATTTGGTTCACAAATGTGAAATTAATCCAATATTTATTTTCATTTCTTATGATATAAAAATATAAGATCATAAAAACACCCACTAGAATCCATGTAAATTATGATAAATCTACAGGTACCTTTTTTATATCCAGAATCAATATTCCATATTCCCACCCCTCCCTAAAATTGAATCTAATTCCTCTCCCTAAAAAAGACTTCAATTATATATATATATATATATATATATATATATATATATATATAGAGAGAGAGAGAGAGAGAGAGAGAGAGAGAGAGTTGTTTTCAAGACAGTGTTTCTCTGTGTTACAGCTCTGGCTGTCCTTTTAGGTTGGTAACATCTTTCAGGTAAGCAGGGACTGTTCACAAAGGCCAGGTTAGCACATAATATACTTGTAAGACTGCCATCCCCCTGAGCTGTTGAGCTGCACAGCCATGCTAACACAGGAACCTGCTGCATGGCTGAAAGACAGCACTGACTGTGTTTCTCCAGATTTTGTTTCATCTGAAATATTGTGTACAGAGGGAAGTTATGGTGGAGATTTTGCGTATTCACAACACCCTGAAGTGCTGTGACAGCTCTGGGACTCTTTAGTAACAGAGCCATGTCTACATTCATTTGTTCTCCCTACTGTTATTGTTGTTGTTTCAAACCAGCCTCAACATTTTATTTTACTTTTCCTTATGGTTCCTTGTGTGTCTTTTTCTTTGGGGTGAGCAATTTTCCAGGAACACACAGCTGAAGAAAAGCTTCCTTATCTTACCTCTGACACCTTCTTGGCCCACAGTGAAATCTGTTTCCTTTATGAGAACACAGAAATAAATGGAAAGGAACAGAAAAAGGGTAACATGGATATTTTCAATGTAATTTTTCATTTTCTTCAGTGCCATGATGTGCAATTCTCGAGAATATTATGTTTTTTGGCTGATCAGTATTCTCTTTCAATAAAACCCCAGGACATAGCAGCTGGGCACAGAAGCTAAATGTCACGAGTTCTGTGCCCTGCTACTTGGCAGAGAATTCTGGCTGCATGCTTTTTATGGAATTTTTTTCTACCTTCCCTCTTTTATTGTGCATTTCCAACAAAGTTAGGCAGTAATAACTACTACATTTACACACCACAGTTAATGATTGTAATAGTGTAAGGTAAGAGGATAAATGCTCACTAACACAAAAAAGTACAGTGTAACTCCTTATTGAAAAGAAAAAAATTATTTCAGCAGTTAATGAAAACATGGATACATTTGACAGAATTACATAGGGAAGAAAATGGCTTGCACGACTCCTGGGGACAAAATTAAATGGTTGTGTACATGTTTAATCCTTTCAAAACTTAGCCTAATAGTTAGAGACTGCCTCCTTCCTTGTCTCCTGCCCAAGTCTGAGGAGGCACCCCCCAGTTCTATCCTACCTTCCCATAGCTAATTTGAGTTTCTCTTCCCAAGATGCACCGCCATGTCTGCAGGAAAGATGGTTAATAATGCCTTCCCGGGAAATTCTAGATTCTGTCCCCCGGGGTTAATTGTTGACAGAATAATGGATAATCACAAGAGTAGCCATTTGGATGAATCGGAAGGAAGGCTTGTAGTTAAGGATAGAACACGGAAAATAGAACATGGGCCAATACTTCATATTTCATTACTAACACTTTAATTTTATGTCATATTAACTTGCTGACACAGCCTAAGTAAGTAAGCATCAGCATATGTACTATATATGCTATTTATATGCATATACATGCTCATATGTATTACATATGCTCATGTTTATTTATATCCTGTATGTATTCGGCTTTCTGTGATCACTTGTTTATTAAACTAGTCATTGACAAAAATTTTCCCAGAAATAGGTAGAGTATATTCCCTCAAGAGAATGGCTATCATCATATATACAGAATTAATCTATCCAACCTTAGATGAGTTAAATAATCTTAGTTAAATACATTAGGAAGCAATTTAGTAAGATTAGTAGAGGAGGAGTACACCTAGGCCCTGAGGCTTTCTGATGAAAAATGCCACTAAATAAAGAACCACCTTGAGACAATTAACATATGAAGGAAGTTAATTTTACAGCCCTCACAATTTGAAATGAGTCACTTAACCACTCTGGCCCTGAGCATCTATAAAGAACAGGGCTGGGTATGGTAGTTACAAATTGAATTATTTTATTTGGGTTGATACAGAAAGACAATGATCATCAGAATAGCTCAGCCCAAGCTAATGGTACAGAAAGACAGTAATCAGATAAGCTCATCCCAAGCTAGTGGTACAGAAAGACAATGAGGAGCATCAGATAAGCTCAGCCCAAGCCAGAGGTACAGTAAGACAGTGGGGAGCATCAGATAAATTCAGCCTACCTCCAGGAACTGCAGGCAGAAGACTGCTAATTGGACCGGCCCTGAAAACATGGGCAAGTCCTAGAGTTCCACCATACTCAGGTACTGGGTCACTAGGGTCTTCTCAGAGAGAAGGCAGCTTTGGCTCCGGAGCTAATGAGGAAGAACCCTGAATAGGCTAGGTAACCATCCTCCTTATAACTGAATGGCAATGGGTAGTGGTGTCATACCCCTTTAATCCCAGCACTTGGGAGGCCGAGGCAGGCTGTTCTCTGTGAGTTCGAGACCAGCCTGGTCTACAAGAGCTAGTTCCAAGATAGCCTCCAAAGCCACAGAGAAACCCTGTCTCAAAAAACCAAAAACAACAAACAATCAAACAAAAAACCCAAAACTGAATAGCTGGTACTTCATTTTCCTTCCTGCCAGACACTTCCTTGCATGCTCTTTGCATAGTCTACAAAAAACAGCTATGAATGCTCAGCTGTGAATGACTCATCTTTATCAATCTCCCACCATCCAAGGCTTGGAGAAGTTCATAGAAGATGGGTAGGAAAGAATGTGAAAACTGGTAGACTGGAAGGAAACTCAATTCTGGTTTCTGGATATGGCATGGATGTTACATGCAACAGCTTACAACAGCTAAGGTTACCTATATAAGATCTGCACAAAACCAGCCAGTCAAAAGTCCACCATGGGTGAGAGAGGAACTTCCAAGGTCCCACGCCTATTGTAGGAGTTAATTGTTGGTGGTAGCTACTGAGAGGGTAAATCACTCTCCTATGGGGAAGTGACTGACAGCAGGTTGCTCCTGGGGTGCAAGTAGGCAGAACTAATTATACTCATCTAGAGGTACTAATAACAATAGTTGGGAGGGGGATAGAGTGGAGACACTAGGGGGAGTTGGAGGGAGCTAGATATGATGGGATAATGTATAAATACATGGGACTTACAAAGAATAAAGATAGTACTTAAAAATGAATATAAAGTCATAAGGTAAACAAAGTAAGAATGTGCCAGTAGATGGGAAGGAACAGTTAGCAAAGGGCCATAGTGACTGGGCTAGAGACACAAGAGTGGAATCAAGAAAACTCAAACAAGGCTTGTAGAAAGTTCTCAATAGCAAGTAAAGGAAATGGTTACCGATGTTTTGTTCAAGAAAGCAAGCAAGCAAGCAGATGAGAAGCTTGGGTACTTCTAACACCAATGGTTTGTGAGTGAAGTCATTGGATGTTGTGATTTACAAATGTGTAAAGAGCCAAATGCATAAGAGTAGAAACTGGGTAGGGCAGAAGGAAGGGAAGCAGAAAGCACAGCAAAGGCCTGTAAGAGACTCAGTCCGCTGCTCCAAGTAGCTAGCACACCCGCAGCATCTGCCTGCCAGCTGCTGCTGTGCACATCCTTTCCAAAGAGTGGCCGACACAGGTAAAGGAGTATTTTAAAAGGAAAGGAAAGAAAGAAAGAATACCATTGTGCTCCGCCCAGAAAGAGAAGGGTAATGTATTTGACATGTCAGCACCATTTATGTAAATGGAAGACAGACACTAAATGATTAAAAACTTAAAGAGTACATTAGTAGAATTAGTTTTAATAATATATTTTAATCAATTCAGTATATGGAAAATACAACATGTAGTCAATATAAATAAATAATGCATTTCTTAAATGTCCCAAGTCTTCAAATTTTGATTTATATCTTATTACCAAATAACTCAATTTTGGACATTACATTTTCATTCTAAATATTTAATCTCCAGTTCTGATTCCTAAAATCTACACTAGCAAAAGAGGATTCATATACTCAAATTGTTCTTGATATAAACGTTTTTTAGGTGATTAAATATTTTTTAAAAATCTCTTATTTAGCATCCATCTTTATGCTGACAACACTAATTCGTCCTGTCTCTGTCTGTCTGTCTGTGTGGAGGGTATGAGTGTGTTTACATGTATGTACAGGTGAACTTGACAGCATATGACTAAGTGAAGCCAGAATTTGATATTGGGTGTCTTCCTCTGTCATTTCCCACCTTATTTTTTGAAAGGGGGGTCCCTCAATGAAACCTGGAAACACCAGTTTAGCTACACTGGCCAGCAAATCCCAGGATCTATCTGTTTCTACCTTCTCTGATTCAGCAGTGGGATGATAGATCTGTGCCACCACACCTAGCCTAGGGATCTGAATTCAGGTCTTCATGCTTACACAGCAATCACTTGAATATGCAGCAAAGCATATTCATTTCAGAGCCCTATCTGCTCAAGTTAAGACACACCTACTAATTGTTCCATCTAGATTATATGCCTCCAAATATTCATTCTGTCTGGCTGGGTCAAGATGCAGGTATCTTTTCGAATATTATTGGGACTGTTATCAGATTTCAAGGTACCAGGTATAATGCTGTCTTTTCTTTGATATGTGTTGTTAGGCTCTCTGTCAAAAATTAAGTGGCTATAGGAGTGTGGGCTAATATGTGGGCCTTGGTTGAAAGAAGGAATACAGGTAGGGATAAATGACACTAAAGACCTTTGATATTATGTGGAAACTCACTACTTTACATGCTTACACACACACACACACACACACACACACACACACACACACACACACACACACATATATGTGTATGTGTGTATTTAGGGTGTAGAATATATATATATCTGAATGCAATGTGGAGTCAGAACTAGATAGATAACAGATAGTTTATCAAGAAAGCACTCACACAACAGAGCCAGTGACCAGGTTTAGTCTTAAGTGGGAAAGGTACATCACACTATTCTTATTGAGGAGGGGGTTGGCAGAATGATTGGAAGAGCTGGGAGCTGTGGATGAGTTTGAAAAAACAGTGTTTTCTGGACACAGCAGGGAAGTTGCACATATGAACTCACAATACTTGGGAAGTGATGTAGATGACCTGTGTAAGTTCAAGTCAGACAAAAATGTCACCATGGAAAGGGGAACTTGGCTGGATAACTATTGTTAATTGATAGATTCCAAAGGAGAAATAATTTTCTTCAATTGTGGAGCCACTAGTAGGTCAACTGTGCTCTGCTAGAAGGCCACATGTCTAAGAGTACATGAGCAGTACAGGTTGGACCTGATATGTTTTTTAAAAAGAGGATGAAGGTTGGGTAGGTAGGAAAGGTAAGATGGATCAGGGAAAAGTGGAAAATGCAGTGAATATGATCAAAACACATTGTATGAAATTCTCAAAGAACCAATAGTAATTTTAAAAGTGGAGGACTTTGAATAAAGTAGTTTGACCTCCATCACAGAAGTGGTCACTATTTGACAGGTTGAAGGTCAGAATTAAACAAAAGATGGGTTTCTCCAAATAAAGAGGCAATTTTCCAGCCAGCATTCAGATACAAGCCAAAAATGTCAGCTCTTCCCTGGGCCAGCCTGGCCTCTCATCCTACAGGTGCTAGACTTGCAAACTCCCAGGGAAAGTTTTCTACCCATTGGCTTTATTTCTCTGGAGCATATAGCTACATGCTGCATCTCACAGTATCCCTTGGTGAACAAACCCATTGAACTGTTCATTATTCTGACATCCTATGTGATTAAAGTAAGGACTGTAACAACTTCCAGGCTTTGTAGTCCTTCCTGTGGATCCCTAATCACTCTAGAAACTGACATCCTCATCATCCACAGAAGACTGTGCATTCAGATCTCCGTGCAAAAGAGAGTTCAGATATACAAAGCACACAATACAATAGGTGTCTATGCCAAATTTCCAAAGATGCAATCACCACAACAGCAAAAGCACTCTGGAAAAATGAGACAAGTTGCAAAGATATAGCAATCATAAGAACAATATTGATAAAAGTAGATAAAATATTAAATGTATAAATGTAAACCTTGGGGTATTCAATTGTGAGGACCTATTCTTACAACTGTAGTCACCTGAAAAACTGGAATGGGTAGTGAAGCTGATACAAATCAAAAGCTATGATGGGCATCACCATGTCTCCAAAAATACCTAAATCCTCAGAAACTGCACCTTTCATGAATGCAAATGCACAAAGGACATCTCTTCACTTACTGAGGAAGTTTTAATATTTTCATATACACTGAATACTTAGAAATCTGTGATAGTAAACTTGCAAAATCAAAATTGAGTAAAAGGTGTTAGAACACTAGGTTGCTACTTTGTTTTGTTTTGAGATAAGGTCTCCTATAGGTCAGGATGGCTTCTAATTTGTTGTGTAGCTGAGGAACCTTAAAGTGGATGCTGATCTTCCTGCATCCACTTCAGAGAGCAAGGTTTTCAGGCATGCATCACTGGACCTGATTACTTTCTATGTCTTCATACAACTGAATGTCGGCAGCATTTTAAATAATTTTTTATTGCTGACATGGACAATTTATGGAAGAAAGGATTTATTTTGGGTCATGGTTCCAAAGGTTCTAGTTCATTTTTGGTTTGCATATATTAATTATATAAAATAATAAGATTTAGTATGAAACTCCTGTAAATGAATATAATGAATTTTGATCATACTCACCTTCTATTTTTATTTTTTATTATTTCCCTTACACTGTCCCGTTTCCATTCCATATCTTAATATGGCATCCAACTCAATGAATCTGGTTTTCTTTACATAGTACACTGTCTAGGACCTTCCATTTGCCTGATGTTGGTAAGATTTTGTTCTACTTTATGGTTGGAAAATTCTCTATTATGCTCACCTACTACATTTTCTTTACATGCTCCTAATACACCACATTTTCTTTATCTACCCATAGATTGATGGATGCCTGGGCTGGTTCTATAACTTGGCTATTTTGAGTAGTGCAGCAATGCTCATGGATGTATTGGCTACTCTTCTACTGCTGTGATAAAACCCTGTGACCAATGCAGCTTCTAGAATGAAAGGTTGATTTGGGATAACAGTTCCAGAGGGTTAAGAGTTTATCAAGCCAGGGAAGCATGAAGGATGCAGTAGATACGTGCTGAGCAAGAAGTTGATGGCTCACATATTTAATCACAAGCACAATGCAAAGAGAATGAAGTAGAAGTGACACAAGACTCAAAGCCAGCCTCCATGACACACTTCTTCCACTAAGTCCACATGTCCCAAGTTTTCCTAAATAGTGCTACCCAATGGGAAACAAGTACTCAATGCCCAGAACCAAGTGTTCAGATAACTGCAATAATAATGAATCATTTTACTCAAGCCACTATAATAGATATGTAGGTGTTGTAATAGTAATGTATTTAGATTCTTTAGACTAAATATGCAGGTATAATGTAGCTGTATCATATGGAGGCTCTATTTTAATTTTGAGAAATGTCCAAACTGATTTCCATAAGAACAACTCTAATTTATATCCCCATACACATCCTCATTAATATTTTCTGGGTTTTGTTTGTTTATCTGTTGATTATTTTTTGATGACTGCTGTTCTGTCTCAGGCAGAATAGACACTGAATTTTGCTTTGATTTGCATTTCTCAGTCTGATAAGGATACTGAAAGTTTTTCATGTGTTTATTGGCCGTTTGATTTCTTCATTTGATCTGTTCAGTTAATATGCCAATTTGCTGATTGGAGTTTTTACTGTTTGGACATTTGCTATTATTTATAATCTATTGGTGTTCTTTTCAGAAAGTTACACATATTGATTCTTTGTTTGGTCACTTCACATCCAATAAGGATGGGAGATCTATGAGGTAAAGACAAGAAAACACAGAGGTGTCTGCTCTCATAGATGAAAGATTCAATTGTAAATTACCTCCCTTTTTAAAAAAAACTATTTATTTAATTTTAAATTATAGATATACTACTCATACACAAGAATACACACGTATGTATATGGGGAGAGGAATATGTATGTATAAGTATACAGTGCCCACAAAAGATAAATGTAGAGAGCAAGTATAGACCCTAGTGAATGTGTGTTGTTTAACATGGGCAAACCATGTCAAAGACCAAGGCTTCAGTCCTATAGGAGTAACAAAGCCTTCTTGAGGTTACGCTTAGGGAAACAGTGAAGCCTTTCTTCATTGGCTATGTGAGGATATTGGTAGTATTTGCAGAAAATTTCCACCATAGCTTTCACACTCAGGGTGTCTGGGGACTGAAGACTGCTACCCTATGGAAAGTGGTCCCATGGAAATTAGCTAATACTGCCTCCTTGGTTCAAATACATGTTAACCCCATCTTGTTTATCTGTTTGAAACAATCAGATTTCCTGTTCAACTGTATATAATTAACATACTGACAATATGGGGGGGCACACTTTGGTTCTTCATCAGAGAGCCCAGACCACCTGATCTCAGCATTTCTGTGTGTCTGTCGTTTCTTTATCCCTTCACTGCCTTAATCATGTCAATCCCTGAGCCTTTCTATGGCACATATGAAAGAGAAGTTGGATTCATCTGGACTTCAGTTGTAAGTGGTTTTGAGCCACTTGACTTGGATTCTGGTCTTTAAGAACATCCTACACTCTTAATGTCAGAGCCATCTCTTAAGATGATCCTTACCACACTACCATGGGTAAGCTGGGATGTACTGGGGCCCTTTCCTGAGTCTGTTTGATGAACAGATACCAGATCACTCATCTTGATTCATATCTTTTTTTAGAGTACAATATTGTGAACCTGTGGAGCTCATCCCCAACACGCACCTTCTCCTTTACCTTGAATCCACTGTTGAGGCTGCTTTCTTTTACAGGGTCCAGTATTTCTGAATTTCACCCAGTGTCTGGTGTTTACTGCTCTCCTCCTCCACCTTTCCAAGCCACTCAGCTTTCCCCTTAGCTTTGGTTTAGAATGGAGAGATCTAAGAATGTGGTAGGGATATCTATTTTTCTTCTTCCCTCTATCAAATGCTGTATTTTGAAAGTGAAGTTTGCCCCTTTAGCTTATCTTTCGTCTAATACACTTACTGAACTTTCAGCTGGATGCATTAGGAGAAGTGGAAGAAGGAAACAAAATAAAACAAAACAACCCACAACCTTTGTTTGGTAAGATTTCACCAGTTTTAGATGACTGAACCAAAATACAAACTTGCTCTTGTTGTTTGGGTATTTGATTGAGATTCATTTTCAATTTTCAATTCCACTGAGTTTCATTCTTTGCAATTTTCAATCCATAAATGAAATATTTTAGGACTTTGAGATGCAACAGGTGCGTGAATTGTATATACAGACATAAACACCAGTGGAATCTGGACATGGTGTTGAGTAGCCCTACAATCCCAGCACTATGGAGGCTGAGGCAGGAGGGTTACTGCAAGTTTGAGGCCACCTGTAGCTGCATAGTGAATTCTAAGCCAGCCTGGGATACAAAATAAGATCTTGTTTCCAAACAAACAAAACAAAAATTTTACAATAAAAAATTTAAAAATCAGTGGAGAGAGCATGAAGGCACCATCCTCAAGCTGAAGTGAAGCCCATGCAATGAGATCTATTTCAGATCTACTGACAAATGGAAGTTCTTCTTCTCAATCAAATCTCAACATTAAGAGCTAGTTCCCCCATTAGTGTGTCTCCTAACACTGAAGGAACCCTGTATTAGCATATGTCTTTGATTTAGAAGTTGCTGGGGTACAGAATTCACTTCATTCTCTGACAAAGGGCACGTTTCAGAAGTCAAGTGTGCTTCTGTGTGAAGGGATGGAGGTAGAATGCAATGACATTTTGAGCATCTGCCCCATAACCACTCAAACTGCAATAATGGCTTCCTCAGAATTCAGCTCTGCATCCCTCTTGTGCAGCCATTCACTTATTTTCAATGGGGTTGCGGTTTTCAGGACTTCATCTTTCCAAATTTCAACATTTGGGGTCTTATTATATTGGAATTGGGATCATCATGATTTTGATCTTTAGAGATTTTATACTTTTAGGGATTTTGGTCTTTTAGGATTTCGACGTTTGAGATATGGCAAGGCTGTGTATCTTTCAGGGTTCTGATTGGCACTGGGTGAAATGGCACAGTGTGCTTGTTGATAGCCCGCCTTTGATCCTCTTCTTGGGTTCTCTGCATTGGTGCTGAAAGATGGGGAAAGGAGAAAAGCCTTAGGCTTGTATTCCCTTTTCTAGGTAAACTCAGAACCTTTGTTATTCATGAATAATATGCATCTCTAGGTTGCCCTAAAACAATTTTTATTTTCCAATCATTCTTATAAAGTGGATAAAACAATTTTTCAACATTTCCTCTTTTGTAAAACCCTGTTAGTATTCCCTTCATGGGGCCCTCACTGGTAGTCCCTCCTAAGGAAGGGAAAACTCTCAGATTTGTGGAGACATCTCTGTGTCATCCAATAAAGTACAAATGGAGCAGCATCTGAGCAAAGGGTGAACATTGCTCTTCATGTCAGCCTTAACATCTGCTGGACAATTGTCTAAGGACATCTAAGATTACTAAAAGCTGCCAGTGAACAGTGTGTAGGAAAGATTCTGTACACTGGGCTGGAAGCTCTTCATAAGCCAGTGTAGCACTCCCAATTAGCAAGAGCTGAGATCTACCTGGGAACCTCTCACACCCTAGGCCAGTGGTCTCTAGGGCCTAAATAGAAGCCCTATGCCCACCACAGCCTCTGTTCTGCCCAAGTTATTCTCTTGGAACAGTATTATTCCACTAGTTCTTGGCAGTTTTTATCTCAAATGTGTTTTTGAAAACCAGGATAAGAGAAAACTCAAAACTCCCCTTTTCTAGGAGCTGCACCCAAGGAGCTCTTACCTGGTCTGGATTAATTTTCCCCACAAAGCTGATAGAACAAGAGGAATTGTGACCTTAAGAGGATGTAGAACATAATGCCAGTATTCCAGGAAGATGATTTGAGCTTTTCCAAGGAACAAATGTAACCCAGAAGGAAATTGTCCATCACCTGAGACACACTGCACCAACAGACACTTGGGCACAGAGGTCATGCCCCAGTGAATTCCTGTAGGGCTGCAGAAAACATCTCTGAGCCTCCCAGAGGGCCAGGAGACAAGGCCAGAGATGTGAACCCATTGATGTGCAACTTTCCCTGGACTTGGCTGTTGTTCAGTGCATCCTTTAGCATATCTCATGTCTCATTTGTTGCAGATCTTGGCTTTGAATGTATTTACTCTTCAGGCATTACAATCTAAAGTTTACATTACAGCTTGTACCAATGGTCCAAGTTTTTAGTCTTGAACCCTTTGCCTCTCCTCTGGTCTAGCTTCTCCATTTAACAATTTCATCCTTTCATAAACCCAGCTCAGTCTCCTCTCCAAACATCCCCAAATACAACACTTTCATTAAAAGCATTAGCATAGCTTTTGCTAACTATCCTACACAAATGGTAAAGGGAGACAGGACACATACTCCATCTTCCTACAGCCTTCATCCTCCTCCATGTGGCTGTTCTCCATCCAAGTTCTTTCAGGCTCCTAGCTTTGTCCACTCTGCTCACACAGTGCACTGCCCTGTGGGTCCTCTTCTCACCACCACCAGATCACAGGTCCCCTTCACACCATCACAACACTGTTCCAAATTCTTGTTTCTCACAGAGCATGCCAGCTCTCCCAGCTTCCCATCCCACTTGGAAACCAAGGCACATCCTGATTTGGAGGCCCAGATTTTTAAAAGAACCATTGAAGCCATATAGAGCAGTATTTTGTATACATGGTTTGAAGCACATGTGTATGTTACCAAAAAAGGTATTTTCTCCTTTTTTCTGTACACTTGATAACATTTTAGCTATGGACTTCCCATAGGTATTAAGACAATTGATGGGGTAATTTACATAAAAATATATGTATCATATAAGTATATGCATAATATCTGTATGGATACCTTTTCTCAAAGACTGTGCCTTCTCACTGGGTTCTCACATAGAGAAAGGAATAGGACATCACTCTGCATTCTCAAGAGAACTCTAATCCAGACTGTGAGTGCCTTGCCTTCAAGGCAAAATGATTTTTTTAAAGACCCCCACTTCCTCTTAAAAATCACCACAGACATAAGGATTTCTGCATGTAGATTTGGGCAGAATACGAGCATTTAGACCACAGCAAGTATATACTCATGTCTTCCAATCAGCTACACTTGATTTAACATGAGACGTTTCTGCTCAGTAAAGCCTTTGTGAATCACTTACCTGACCAGAACACTACAATACAAGAAAATATCCTTCACATTGAGGTCTAGCCACTGCTTCCAGACAGGAAAACAGGACCATAAAATGGCTCATTGGCTGTTTTCTTCAAAAATGTCAGTCATCAAAGAAAAAGAAATCTATGGCTGAATTAGATAATAGACTTATGGAGGATTGTGAGCAAGTACAAACTGTGGCCACTGCTGGGTCCTGTGTGGCAGTAAATGCTCTCAGCACTTGGCATCCCAGAGTAAGTTCATTGTTCAAGGGATTTCACAGACTTCCCCAACCAACATCTCCAAAGGAGCTTTCTCATGCCTGGTACTGGGGTCTTTGTTAGTCTTTGTCTCTTGAGGAAACTATTATCATCCCAAGTGGTAAAGCTTCATTCAAACTATATATTTATATATATATACATACACATATAATATGTAATTTTAGGTAAACATAAAATAATATGATTCTCTGTGGACTTTTCAACTATCATGTGTTATTTATATCCCTCCCCTCAGCTAAAGCCTTCCTCCTTTTTCCTTTCATAGCACCTGCTTCCTGCCATTTTGCTCTCTAGAGATCCACCCTCGTCTCATGGTCCATTTTTACTTGGCTGTTTGTTACTTCAGGTTATATACTCCATCTAAAGATTTGGATCTAGGAACCACAAATAAGAAAGAGCATCTGGCTTTTGTCTTTGAATAGAATTCTATTTCAAATAGGTACCAATTTTCACTATCCATTCAACAGCTGAAGGACATTTAGGTTCTTTTTTTTCCTAGCTGTTGTGAATACAGTAATAACAAACACAGAGTTGTTCTGTGTTCATGCTAACCTTACATGGATTGAGAACTATACTATGATTTGTTGATACTAAAGTATCCAGAAAGAATACCTACAAAGTGTTCTGGTCAGTTTTATGTAAACTCAACACAAACTTAAGTCCCTTGAGAAGAGGGAAGCTCAATTGAGAAAATGCCGCTACCAAATTGGCCTGTGGGCAAGCCCATGGTGCATTCCATTGATAGATAGTTAATCACATGAGGAGTGGTGAAATGTCTGGGTGAATAGTCCTGGATGGTATAAGAAATCAGGCTGAGCAGCCATGAGGAGCAAGCCAGTAAGCAGCACTCCTCCACAGCTTCTGCATCAGTTCCTGCCTCCAGGTTCATGTTCTTGAGTTCCTGCCTTTGGTCATGGTGTTTAATTATAGCAATAGAAACCTCAAGACAGTATGCAACTGAATTCCAGAAGTTCAAGGAAGAATAGTGTTTATATACATAGCAAGTTGGAACACGTTAGAAACAGAGTGAATCTGAGTAAAGAATATTGGGTTATTTTGGTTTTTGTTTTGTTTTACAATTACATGTATATGCATGTGTCTCTGTGTGGGGACGTGTGTGTGTGTGTGTGTGTGTGTGTGTGTGTGTGTGTGTGTGTGTGTGTGTGTTAAGGGATATCCACAGAGGTCACAGAGGTTATGGGATCCTCTGGAGATGGAGTTACAAGTGATTGTGAGCTGCCAGATATGGGTGATATGAAATGAACTTGGCAACAAATGACCTTTGACTATTGTGCCATCTTTCCAACAATTGTTCATTTTTTAAAAAGAAATTGTAGGAAGTTTTGGGCTTCAAATCATTTCCTAATAAATGGTCCTGTACAATGACCAGACCCTGATAATCTTAGTGATCTTTGACATGAATAAACTTTGATACAGCTGTCATCCTCACACTAAGGTCCCTAGCTTTCGAACAGCCTGATTAGATTCTATCTCAGGCAAAAACTGGGGTCTTCCTATCCCTCTTATGTTTTTTATTTTATTAATGAAGCTTTTCAAAGTCATTAGATACAGCTTTTAAAAAGTCATATGAAATAGAAAAGTAGGCCATATATGAAAATGGAATCTTATTTTACCCCGTGACTCCAGCTCTTGTCTTTCTGAGTACTTGCTACTTGACTTGGAAGACATCATTTTATCACCTTTTCAAATTCTTTATACAGAAAATGGACTCTAAAGTATTTATTCATGTAATAAATGGTAGTGAAGATTAAGATGGAAGGCCGAGGAGACAGCTCAGTGAGTAAAAGTGATTGCTCCACAGTGAGGGGACCGGAATTCAGAGCCCCAGAACCCACATCCAGCATTCCAATAGGGAGAAAGGAGACAGAGATAGGAGAAATCTTGTAAGTATGCAGCCAGGTAGCATGGTATAGAGCAGTAGAAAAATAACGGAGACCCTGAACAAGTACTTGGAAGACAAGCACCAACAACAGAAGTTGTCCTGACTTCTACATGCATGCCTAAGCATGTCTGCACCTTCATTAGTGCATGCACACACAGGATATATGTTTTTCCATTGACTGGGGCAACATAAATCCCCAATGTGACCCAATGTGAAAACATCTTTCTCATTGCCAATGAAGCCTAAGCTTCTGCCACAGATTCTTGTGCTAGATTTTCCTGCACAATTCATGTTTTCAGTTTTCTTTCTGCTGAATACTTACCACATATTTCAATGAGCATCAGCAGCTGGAAGACATCTAGGGTTATTCCATTTCCTGCCCTCCCTGAATAGAGCAGCAGTGAGCTTCAGTGTGCAAGCAATTCTGTGGTTGGACATAGAATGAGGTCTATATGAAGGACTAGCATGGCTGGGTCTTATGATGGTTCAGGGTTATTTTAATATTATATTTTTAAAGTTTTATTCTGCCTGCCTGCCAGAAGAGGGAATCAGACCTCATTATAGATGGTTGTGAACCGCCATGTGGTTGCTGGGACTTGAACTCAGGACCTCTAGAAGAGCTGACAATGCTCTTAACTTCTGAGCCACCTCAGGTTTTTTGTTTGTTTGTATTTTTTTTGAGAGATGTCCAAACTAGTTCCTATAGTGACTGCATTAACTTGCCACCAACACTGGATGAAGACTCTTCTTTCCCACCTATTTGGCAGCATTGGCTATCTTTTGTTTTGTTTTGTTTTTGATGATAGTCATTCTAGGTGGGGTGAGAGGAAACCTTCACTTAGTTTTGTGAATCCCAGCTATTAAGGATATCGAAAACTTTTTAAAAAGCTTTCATCAGATATCTGGGTTTCTTATGAGAACTCTGTTTCAGTTTATTAATTTATGGGATTTTAATTCATTGGGCTTCTATTTCCTTGTTTTCATGGGTGCTTATTTTTGTATATTCTGGGTGTTAACCTTCTGTCAGATGTTTAGCCAGAGAAGATTCTATTATATTCTGTAACTGTCTCTTTGTTGTACAAAAGACTTTAATTTAATAAGGTCCCCCTTTTTTGTTTTTGTGGGGGTTTGGTACCCTCTCCACTACTGCCAGGAATCTTAGCTAGGGTAATTCTTGTAGATTCCTGGGAGTTTCCCTGGCACAAGGTTTCTCCCTAACTCTGAAATGCCCCCCATCAAGACATCTCTTTGTATTGTTTAGGTTTTGGGGGAGCAGGAGGGGACGGTGTGGCTTTTGAAAATGGGTCTTTTCTATTAGATTTTGTTGTTTTGGCTCATCTTACTCTTGTCTATTTCACAATTGTACTAATATTAGCATGTATTTTCTTCTGGGTATAGCTATCCCATACCCATTTCCCCATTCATCTATTCTTCCTTCTATCCATTTATCCATTCATTCATCTACCCATATTTTCTTCCCAACTTGCCCAATTTATTTGAGATGAGCATACATGTTTAGTTTTATCGCTACTTATAATTAGTTGTCTTTTTATCCACAGGGTAAATAATACTTTTGAGTTATATACGATGAATAGCTGCCAAATACTAGTTGTCATCCTTGTCCCTCCAGGATGATCATTTTGTTAAGCTACTTCCTCTGTCATTTCATAAAACTATAAAATGATATTTTAAAAAGTACCATATAATCAAATCTTCACAAAACACTGGAAAAGAATTAGTAAACCTCTTGAAACTTGAATCTTCATGTTCTCAATGGTTGCCCTCTTAATTAACAGCTTTGAATTCCCACCTGGTGTCAAAAATCATTGCTCCATTTTCTCACTTAATTTTTAGACAACCTCAAACCCTTCCAGGCTTTTCCTCCTTGGAGCTCTGTGTTGCTTTTCACCTTGCTTTTCTTATAATGTGTTTCAATTCAACTGAAAGAGAACTGAGAAGAAAAGCTGTTTTCTTTGTGAAAACACCAGAGTCTTCTTAACAGGGAGAGGCTAGAAAAGAAAAGGAGCAGGCTGTTAAAATGTGAGCTGTGCTTGAACACATCCTAAAACGATTAAATTGTCTGTTCCGGATATAAATTATAAGCTGAGTAATTTAAAGCCAATTCCCACTGACTATTAAAGTGGAAACTGTTGAGTTGGGCCAGATCATAGTTTTCTGTGAACTGCCTCTATGAATTGCAGAGCTAAATGTTCAACCCGAGTGACAGTAAACAAAAGTCAGATTTAAAATCTGCCTGGAGGAACCATGAGTCACAATAAATACATTCTCTAGTTCTGCCTCCAGATAAAGTCTACTAGTAAATTATGAGCATATTCAATGTAGCTTCTTATGCATTACTAAATATTGAAACAGAACAAAACTTGAAATGTCTCCTCCTTAGCCTGACTGCTCCTGCCAAGGCTGGCTAACACTTATCACTCAGCCTCAGCAAGAAGATATATCTATTTTTAGATGTAACAGCAACTACCGGCTCTGCAGTTATTGAATAATAACTCACCAGAGAGTCTCAATAAATTTGTAGAAGGATCAGGTCTTATAAGATGCTAAATTCTCCAAAATGTCAAATATCCTATACTTCTAAAAGAAACTATCAAAAAGGGGAGGGGACTCCTAATGTTTCACATTAATTAAAAAAAAATCAAGAAACATCTTGAAAAGTCTGATTCTGCCCGCCCCTTCCCAGCCAATTCAATGCTCTATCGCTGCTTGCTTTCCAGCATTAAGTACTTTGATTTTGAAAACCATGATGAAGAAACTCTTTGTGTTCTGCTTTGCTCATTGCCACATCTGGAAACCTTCAAAGTAGTATGCATTAAAGGAGTCTCCAGTGTGGAGACTGGACAACCTGTACTGACTTCAGCTCTTGACTCAAATTTTAGCTGTGAGGCCTTGAGAAAGTCACTAAGCATGCTTGTACTTCCTCATTTGTGCATATGAAGTGAGACTACCAAGCCAAGTGGTACACACAGTGCATCAACTAAATGCTTTAAAGATAGCCATAGAGGCACCAGCATGCACTGCTGTCTCTTAAAGGAAAGTGAGCTCAGTGCTGCTCTTTGGATTACTTTGACCAAGCCTGAACCCACCTTTCAATCCTTCACTTCTCTCCCTGTATTTTCCATTTGTCCTTAGTTTGTGTTGCTGGTTTGTCTGCTGCAGTCTGTCTGTTGTGTGTATCTTATCTGTCTCTATTGCCTGCATGTTCCAAACAATGGGCATGTCTCTGTATTTATTGGACAACCCAGAAAACATGGTGTGGGGAAGGAATAGGGGGTTCATTACAGACTCTTTAACAGAGTTTTAGAGAAGTTGTTAACTCCAACTGACCCAACTAATTCAGATAACACACAGCACTGCAAACACACTGTTGTCAAGTGTGTGTGTGTGTGTGTGTGTGTGTGTGTGTGTGTGTGTGTGTGTGTGTGTGTGTGTGAGTGTGTGTTCCTTAAAACATTTTCGGGGGATATTTGCTACATAAGATTGTTTCTGACCTTTTCTCTGGGTATGGTATGTGTCTACTGCAAGTATACACATATATTACTCTGAGTCAGTGCATGGAAGAGTACATGGTGAACTTGGCTGTGAGGTTCAGCAAATGTTTTAGTCTCTTTCGATGTTAAAGATATTTTCATTAAAGTTGTTTAATCACAGTACAGTTTGCAAAGGTACAGCTTCACAGTGGTGATATATGACCCCTTGGCTTGCACCTCTAAAAGCAGAGGAGTGTGGCCTGGAAAGATGGCTGAGTGGTTATGATCATTTTCTGTTTTCGTAGAAGACCTGGATTTGATTCCTAGCAACCAGGAAACAGCACGCAATCAGTTCCAGGATATCTGATGCCCTCATCTGACCTCCAAGAGCTCCTGCATGCATTTGGAACACTAAGCTACACTCAGGCACATGCATATACCCATTTTAAAAAAAATAAAAACTGAGAAGCTAGTTGACCTTTCTCATTTTCCATGTTTAACTTCCTTCTCTGCTTGCCCAGAGAAAACTAGAGTGTGGTGGCATGTGCCTTAGCAGACTAAACCAGGTCTTCATTTGCCCTTTCACACTGTCACCAATACAAAAGAGGGCCATTTACAGTCAGGGTTACAGTCTCCCTTCTCTTGTAAACTTGACTGGTGATAGGCCATTGTTCTTTGACAAAGGTTTTATGTTCTGTGTCCCACATTCACACATCTGCTCTTTCTTATCTCTTCACATCTAAGTCCTTTGCCCACAACTGTTGAAATCTTTCCTTATTCCTTGTTTCACTTGTGTTATTATACACTTCCTCTTCTTCACCCGTCTATCAGGTGTGACACTGACATGATATTTTCATTTACAAAGGCCATGTTTCATAATCCAATTATCAAACAAGTCTCAAAAGTTTTCACTTGTTTGCGTGCACAAATGTGTCTTGGAAGAAAGATTATGTGGAAGTCAGAGGTTGATACTGTCATCTTCAATCATGCTGCAAAGTCTATGTTTCAAAATCAAGTTGCCAAAGTCACATATTGTTTGTTTGTATACATATACACACAACTGGGGGGGGGTATGTGAAGGCCAGAGACTAACACTGAGTCATCCTCAGTCATGCTCCACATTACTTTTTGTTATAGAGTCTTTTACTGACCTTGAAGACTGTCAACTCAGATAAATGGTCTGGCCAGCAAGCTCCAAGAATCTTCCTGTCTCTACTGTCCCATCACTGGAATTACAGGCCCTCGCCATATTTGGGTTTTTATGTGGGTGTTCGGGATCAAGCTCAGGTCCTCATTATTGCATGGCAGATACTTTACTAGTTGATCCATCTTCCTAACCCTCTTGATGTTTTAAGTCATGTTTTCATTCTGTGTTGAACTGCATTCATATCTACCCTGGGGAACTTGCATCCCATGGGCCACGGTTAGGAAATAATTGGAACTACTATCGAAAGACAGTAGGGACTCAAACTCTGTGTAGTCTAATACCTTAATCATTAGTCGTATGTGACTGGTAAGTGCTTAAAATGTGATTGAGCACTTGATTTCAAATTTGATTTCATTATCACTCCTGTGGCCAGTGTGTTATCATCCCTAGGTCCCATCTAGCTCAACTATCACTTTCTACTGAGTAGGGGTTTTTAAATGACCCCAAAAACATGAAAGAGAGAGATTTTGAAAGCCTCATTCTTGGAGTTTCTAATTAATCAATATGGGCTTACATATGAACCTGAGTGTTTTTAAAAGGGTCTCCAACAGATTGTAATGATTGGCCAGGGTAGATAGCCATTTCTGTAGTCTCTGCCTCCACACCCCTATTCTCAATACTTGCTTGATAGCCCAGAAACGCCGTGAAACAGTCAGCGTCATCAAACATAGTGTTTCTCTCTATACCAACCCTCAGGTTTCGCCATTGCATGATGAAATATTTGTTTCATCCACTGAATTAACACTCTGGGTGTGTGTGGGGGGGGACAAGTGGAGTATAGTGTGTATTGCACCATTTTACTTACTACGTTTATATATTCGAGATAATCCATACTTTGTTTTATCAACCTTAAAGGATGCTATGCTTGTGTGAGCTTGTATGCTATGTCAAAACCATCAACTTTAATCAAAGTTGTCTATCAGTAAAAGACTTCCAGGCTAGACTGTTAAGTTCTGAGATGGCAAGGACCGGCACTATTCATTATGCTATCCATAGTGCTTCACACCTCGTATGTCACAGAGACATGGATTAATTATTCTTTAATGAATAATTTACCCCCAAGAAATTAACAGAAGAATAAGTACTTGAAAATGCATTTAACCAAAAATTTAAAACAAGAAAGAAAATTGCATTTAAAACCATATCCATCCATATGCATCTTCATGGAAAACACCTATATTCTCAAAATGGTGTGTCACATATGCATGCCGTGTGTACAAGTACCATAGGCACGGTTCCTCTGAGCATCTGTAAGATAATCCAGGAGTTGCTGCTTACTCTGAAGGATCCCCCAGCAGCTCCTGGCTGTGCACAGCTGGTCGCTTTGCTCTCCATCACTAACGTCCTGGGAAATATGGTATTAAGACGGAGAGAACAGATGGTGCAGGGTGTGTTACTGGAGACGGTTTTGCCAGGAGGTAAATTTATGCTTTATAAATGTACTTCAAAACTGTGCTATTTGATTTAATCACTTAATGCAAAGACAGCTGCATACTATATTTGCCTTAACTGCGGTTATATGGGTTATCTGCCAATCTGTTAATTATAGTATTTTGAAAGACTTTGGGAGAAAAAAAAACAGTAATTATACAGATTGGGGTGGGGGAAAGGAATATTTTTTGAAGCCTAAATTCAGACATTCGTTCCAGCTAACATAAACTTATTGACGCTTTGGAAAATCTGTTAAGAAAGTGGGAATCAATGCAATGCATAGCTTCTCTTTGGATTACCTGTGTGTTGTCACTGTCTGGGTTACCATGGCAACAGCAGTTGTGGGTGTGGAGCGATCCCTTGGCAGGACAGGGCTTCGGCTGCCCTCTAGGTCTTCTGGTGACTGTTCAACCCTTTCAAAGGAAGAGGAGGAGGTCCAAACTCCATTCTGCCCTTGACTCTCTCACACTTTCCCATCTCCTTGATCTCTCAGCCTTCCATATCTGTTTTCTCTGCCCATAGTTGCAGCAATGATTGAGAAGATTTAAAAAATACTGGACTGGAGAAGGGACTTATTTTAAGCTTAGCTGCAAAGCTTAGTCTTACTCCATTTAAGATATATAAAATAAAAGAGCCTTTCTTGCTGAACGCTAAAGGCCACATATTTGCAGAAAAGTCTGGCCCATTTCCCTTACCCACTGGGAAGTCCTGTTCAATGAATTTCATTGTCTTTTGAGATTTCCTGTCTGTAGGCAGCACTGGGATAGAAGGCTGAATCAAACTGTAGATCAAAGAATTGTGAGAAAACATTAACGCCTATCTGGTCAAAGCCTTTTCCTTAACAGGGGAGGAAACTAAGGACCCATTTTATTATTTTTTTGAGACTATAATTTAATTACAATATTTCTGCCTGACATTTTCTCCTCCCAAAACCTCCTGTACACTGCCTCCCTGCTCTCTTTTAAATGCATGGCTTTTTTAAAGCTTGATATATATATATATATATATATATATATATATATATATATATATCTTGATATATATATATATATATATATATATATATATATATATATATATTTGTATATACATATTCCTAAATATAAACTGCTGAGGAGATAAATTCGTATACACTTAGACATTCCTAAATATAACCTGTTGAATAGATAGATAGATAGCTTTGTATATACATAGACATTCCTAAATATAACCTGTTGAGTCCATATAATATTAGCTATATGTATGTTTCTTAGGACTGAACTTTTGGCACTGGACAACCAATTGTCTTCCCTAGGAAGGGTTACCTCTTCTACTCCCAGCTCTCCTCAGTTGCATGTAGTTCTTTGGGTAGGGTCAAGGCCTCATGAGCTTTCCCCTTCAAGTTTGGCATATTCATTAGTGCCATCCTTTTGTTCAGCTCACACTTCGGCAGTCATGTTGGTGAGACTTCATGGATACAGCTTCAGGGATACAGAGGACTCCCTGGTCCTCTGGCTCACTCTGCCCCTCTTCTGCAATGTTCCCTGAACCTTAGATACAGGAGTGAGTGTTTTATGGATGTATCCCTCTGGACTGGGCCTCACAACTCAGCATTTTTATTGGCCATGGTATTCTGCAATGGTTTGAGACTGTTACAAAAAGAAGTTTCCTCAATGAGGGGTAAAGACTGCACTTATCTGTGGTTATAAGGACAAATGTTTAAACACTAGTGTTAGGGATTATGCTGATTTAGCAAATAAGTGGTTTAGACTGGCTTTCTGTATTAGTTGAAGATAAATTAGTTGAAGACACAACTCTCAGTTATCCCCTTTCATGGTCTAATACATAACTGGCTGGAGCCATCTCTTTCCAAATCTTCCAGTATCACCCATACTGAGACTAGGAACCCTGGGACTGTGCATCACAACTGGAAGGACATAGACTGACTACTACGTGCTAGGCTTGGAGATAAATACTTCCCAAACACCATCTCAATGTAAACTTCCAACAGACTATGATGTGTCATTTCATGCATTCTACTAGGTAAGGAGCTCACTCACAAAGCAAAGATAATTTGCTTAAAGTCCCACTCTAAGTTTCTAATGGAGTTCCATTGTCAGATGTGGACTTGCAAATGGACTAAAGGTCTTGCCTCCCACAGAATGTATGATTTTTTTTATTGGAATCTTTCTTCCAAAATGAATCAAAATGCTTTTTGCCAACTCTTCAAGGCCCTGCTTTGAAAATGTTTAGTACTCTGTGACTTGTTACTCCTAGGCAATCCTCTGCCTCAGAATTCATCTAATGAATCTGTCACGGGCCTACTACACCAACATTCAACAAACCCGATCTGGTAAACTAGCCCAGGCTTAAACCAGGTCATCTGAAATTTCATACACTTCCATCTCCTTCCTCATAGAAGGTAGGTGCTACCTACATGTAAATCAAAACCACGGGGCCAATGCGTCCAAAGTGTGACTGACTCCAACTTTTTGCGTGAGCCAGATTAATTGGCAATAGGGTATTGGCAAGTAGAATTAGAGGGGCCCTTTTGGCTTCTGATGCTTCTCAAATCATCTTAATCATATTTAATCTATGTGATTTCTATCTTAATCTATACCTACTAGTCCTATGTCTTGTTAAGACTGTTAAGATCAAAGCAGGCCTGGCATAGAGGTACATGCCTTCAATCCCAACTCAAGAGGCAGAGGCAGAGGCGGATGAATCTTGGAGTTAGAAGCCAGCCTGCTCTACAAAGAGAGTCCCAGGACTACACAGAGAAACTCTTGAAAAAACAAACAAACAGAAAACCAAAACAAACAGAAGAAAAAGAAACATGGAAGCAGGGCTAGTGGCAATCTCCCTAGGCCTTTGCCTCTGCTTGAGACCTTTATTTACATAACAAAGACAAATGTTTTATTAAATTTTTAGCATGTACACATATGTTTAATGACAATTTTCTTGTTTTATGACTGTTTTTTTTATTAATTTTCTTTGGCTTCCATCCATTTGTGTTCCCATTCTGACATGTTTTAATACTGGTAAGTTAACATATTACAAAATGTCATAAAAGGAACAAAAGTAGAAGCCAGAAAACAGTAATAAAAAATTTGTTATATGTTGGAAAAGAGACATACCAAAATTCTTTTCATATTTCATGTCATCAGAGGAATTAAAATTTAAAATAATTAAGAGTTGATACTACATAAATATTAGAATGAAAAAAGTGAAAACTACTAGCAACATAAAAAGTAGAGAAACAGGGACTAGATTCTATTGCTAATGGGAGTATAAAATGGTGTTGCCACTTTGGTTGACAATTTTGTCATTTCTTACATATATATGTGCCAAATTATATATCACTCACTGAGTCCATTTATCTTTCCTCTAATGTACATGTGTCCAGGGATACTCACTTGGGATCAGACCATCTATGTGGGAGCTTACCCCAGGAAGAGATTGATTCTCATTGGATCACCTTAGCTGTTCATCTAGGGATGGGACCATTTGTAATTTCCCCTTTCCATGTTGGCATGTCAATGCGTGTTGTTATTATGTTGATCTTGTGCAGGCAACCTTACTGTAGGGAGTTCAAGGGTGTAGCTTCTCTGTTACTATCTCCAAGCAGACTTCCCAGTCATCTGGTTCTTACAATTTTTTTCCCCTTCTTCTGCAAATTTTCCTGAGCCTTGGTTATAAGGTTGCATTAGAGATGTATCAGTTGGGGTTGGACATGGCACAGTCACTTATCCTCTATATTTGACTAGTTGCAGACCTCTGTAATAGTCTCCATCTGCTAGAGAAAAGTGCTTCTCTGTTAAAGGGTAAGAGCTACACTCATCTCTGGACATAAGGATAAGGATTTAGAACACAGTAAGACTTTGCATTAGGAAAATAGCAGGAGAAGTTCTTCTCAGGTCTATGACATCTCCAGCCGCATGTATTTGGCTAAGTTTACCCAGCATGAATTCTTTCCTGCTGTGTGGGCTTCAAGTCCAATTAGGTGGCTATTAGATACCCCCAAGATAAAAGTGGCACTAATGTAACATGGTGGATATTTTCCCAGTCTATTCATTTTGTGGATTGTAGGCTTCTCATCTGACTAGAAATGTCAATTGCTTCTCTCTGTTGGCAGCTTGTAGAGCAACTTCCTGTACTATGAAAGCCTGTACTATTAAAAGGGAGGAGGCATCCAGGTGAGTTCCAACTTGACTCTTGAAAGTGCTGTATTTGAAGTATGTGGTGCCTTTTACAATAAACCATAGGGCCTTACCTTCTGGGATGCAATCAAGAGCAATGACAATATTGTTTTGGGAGTTTCTTAGATTCTACTGGCCAGCAAATCACAGGGAGTTTTCTTATACTTGGCACCAGCTTTGTTTTTTGTTAGCTAATCAATGACTCTTGCAGGGAGCCATCTTCCACATGGCATCATTTCACTTTATATATGCATATATGTATGTACATATGTACTAAATGTGTACTTAAGTAAACATAATATAATGATTCATGGCTTTTTTCAATCACCTTAAGTGGTCTTTATCCCCTCTATTTTCCCCGAATTTCTTCCTTCATATCACCCATGTCCTATTATCTCCCATCTACCCTTGAAGTGAAAGCAGTCAGCCTAGAAAGAGAACAAAGAGGTTCCAATAATTTGATATTTTGTGTTCAAAAACTCAAAGCTACATAAACAGTAAAAAGATCAATCATTACCAAAAGAGAGAAATAAGTCAATGAAGCATGAAGCAATCTTAGGGTAATGAAGCTATCACTTATAATGCTATAAAGTTGAAAAAATGGCATTATGCAGTCAAAACACATAGGCCTGTCCAACATAGAAATTGAACTTTAATGTAATCTGTGAAATTTGTTAATTGTGTTAGAGTTTTCTTCATTAAGAGTACTATTGAGGGGATAGAATGATTACGCAACAGGTAAGGGAACTTGCCACCAAATTTTATGACCCAGATTTGATACCCAGAACCCACATAGTTGCAGGAGAGAACTGACTTCCACAATTTGTTCTTTCACCTTCATGTGTGCACTGGAACATATGCAAACACAAGCATTAACACACACACTGTGCATACACTTTTTTAAATGTTAAAAAGTAAAATATCGAGGATCAGAGTTATAACTCTATCTTCTTTTTTTCCCCTGGAAATAGATGTTTTTCTTATTATTAGAAACAAGCTTCTTTTACATGTCAATACAAGTTCCCTCTCCCTCCCATTCTCCCCTGCCCCCCCCCACCGCCCATCCCAACTCCTTTCTGCTCCCCAGGGAGGGTGAGGCCTTCCATGGGGGCTCTTCAAAGTCTGTCATTTCATTTGGAGCATGGTCTAGACCCTCCCTAATGTGTCTAGGCTCAGAGAGTATCCCTCTGTGCAGAGGAGGCTCCCAAAGTCCATTTGTATACTAGGGATAAATACTGATCCACTACCAGAGGCCCCATAGATTGCCTAGACCTCCAAAGTGACATGCTCCCTTAGGGGGTCTGGAACAGTCCTATGCTGGTTTCCCAGATATCAGTCTGGGGTCCATGAGCAACCCCTTGTTCAGGCCAGCTGCCCCTGTGGGTTTCTCCAGTCTGGTCCTGACCCCTTTTCTCATGACTCCCTCTCTGCAACTGGATTCCAGAGGTCAGCTCAATGTTTAGCTGTGGGTGTCTGTTTATGCTTCCATCAGCTACTGGATAAAGGCTCTCCAAACTGATTTCCTCCTTCAGGAGGTCTGGAACAATCCTATACTGGTTTCTAAGCTATCAGTCTGGGGTCCATGAGCAACCCCTTGGTCAGGTCAGCTGTTTCTGTGGGTTTCTCCAGCCTGGTCCTAAGTCCTGCTTACACTGGACAAGGATCTACCCCTGTCCATCATCATACAATGAGTTCGTCATTTAAACCACAAGGCTCCATCCATACCTGTAAATAGTACCTTAAATTCAGCACCCTCCACATCCTGAGAAGTTCCACTCTTACCTACAAATCAGTACTGTATATGAGATAACTTCACACAGGTGCCCCCATGGACACTGCCTCAACTCTTGAAAAGACAGAAACATGGAATACAGGCTTTAATAAAGTTATTGATTTCTCCATTTAGTTTTTTATGAGTTGGTTTGTACATGAGTTTGTGTGTACGTGTGTGTGTGTGTGTGTGTGTGTGTGTGTGTGTGTGTGTGTGTGTGTAATAGTTGTTTGTTCAATTTTTGGTGGCATCTGCCTTTGGTTACCCTTTTCACCTAACATGGTAGTGTCTTAATTTCTCTAATATTTTATAACTACTTGCAATTTTGTACCTTGTACTTACTGTGTTTCTTTTTTTTCTCACCAAAATAGACCTCCATTACTGTCCTTTGTTGTTCTACACCTTGAAAAGTCATGACTTATGCATTGAAACTAGGTTAACTACTACACCATATTTCCAACCCATGTATCTTGCTTACCATACTGTACACTCTCTTTCCTCCTTTTCCTATCCCTTCTTCACTTTACTATTAAATATCACTTAAAAATATCTGTCAGCCAACCAACCATTAACCCAATGCTGCAGTGTCTCCAATACAAGGAGACACAAGTGCAGACCAAAGAGTACAATTTATTAGCATCAAATCTACACTTGTAGTCATGAGATCAGATAAGATTGGGGCCATTCCCTATAGTATAGTTCTAAACATTCATGTTTTAAAATTTGGAGTTACCCTATACAAAGAATAATACTTCTAGAAGTCATGGGTAGCTAAATAAAAGAAAGTCCATGGCAGATGTGGAATACCTCCCTCAGAGTTTTTGGTTGAAGATGTTCCCAAATAACTCCTAAACATCACAGGCTATTGCCATTGCTCTTGGCTGCATCCCAGAACATGAAGATATGATCCTATTGCTTAAGGCACCACCCAATTTGGTTACAAGACATGGAGAAATCGAATTGGTACTGACCAGAAGATATTCTCTCTGAACAGAAGGTGCAATTCAGGCTACTGGTGGTGGTGGTAATCAGCTCTTTTACTCAGCTGTACTCTCTTGCAGCTACAATAATGATCACCTTGGCAAGGTATGCCCATTTGTGCAATATTGTATAAATTTTCTCGGGTAACCAACTGCTTTCTGCTTAGATTTCAGGCCCATTCCACAGGAGGAAATTCATGCATTCTGTATAAATCAAACCAAGAACCTCACGCTGAAGAACTGATATGGTCCAGAGGTGAGGCTACTACTATCATTTTGCTAAATGGGTATAATATCTAACCTACCCACTAAATCTGTATCTCTATACTCATAGATTAGTGAGGCTCTCAGATAGTAGCAGAGAAGTTTCTTTGTGCAGAGAATGGTGGTCAATGCCAAAACTCACTACTGGTCAAAGTGCAGAGATTAAGTATCTGTGTTGTGCTCAGCAGTGAATGGGACATCTATACAGCCTTCGTCTCAAAGATCAGAAATCATTGTGGAAGAAGGGATTAGAATATTGTAAAAGCCAGAAATCAGGGAGGGCAGACCAAAAGAGAGCCTTCTGGGAATGAAAGAAGGGCTGCACTCACAGCAGCTTGGCTATATAAGACCTGCACCAGAACAAACCAGTCAGCATTCCAACATGGAGAGGATGGGCTAATGTAGCTCCATCCCCAACTGAGAAATTATTAACAGTTGATGCTGCTAGGGGAGGGTTGTCAATTTTCATTACTACTGTGGACTCTGTTAGTTTTACCATGTATGTACCCCATGAATATATGGACAGTATTGTCCATATATTCTGTATATAATCCATTGTACACAGTGGATTATAAGATATGGGGAACATGAAGTTGGGAGGGGGTTCTGGGAAGGGTGTTCTGGGGGAGTTAGCAAAGCTGTGGGGGATATGATTAAAATACAATGGTATGCTTATATAAACTCAAAAATTAAAAAACAATATTATATTTTAGAAATCACTAACTTCACAGAGGCTATAAACTACTCTGAGATGAAGAGTGGAGGACACCACAGGAAGTTAAGATAGGTGAAGTATATCTTTTATTTATAGGGCATTTTATATTATATTAAATTACAACAGTTCCAGTTTTAAATTACATTACAATGTTCAGACTGACATTATTTGTTATACAATACAAACTACTTTCTGCTAAATACAAAAAAATAACTTATACATATCAAATAACTTTGGAGCGACACTCCCTGATGAGCAGTATGTCCTGGAGGAGAGATTACATATCTTTGTTCAAAAAACATCCCCTTCTCATGCGTTCTGCTCACATAGAGCCACACCTTCTGTACTCTACACTGCCCTGGAATGCCTCTTACACCTTTATACAGAAAAGCTTCAGACAAAATGATTTAGAAACGGATTAAGAGAACAAAAGCTGTGACTGGGCGCATGCCTGTGACTGTGTGGAACGCATGCTAGGGCAGAGGTGAGGAAGTCTGAGTAAGCCTCTCTCTTCCCAGAAGCAGTAGAAAGAGTGTCAGCAGGAACATCATTCCCTTCTAAAGGGAAAATGGTGCCCAGCCTGGAGTTCAGAGAGCACATGTATGTGGCTTCATGTCTCAAGAAAGTACCTACACCCTAAGGAATTCATTGGATACTTGTGATGGAATGATGGCAGAAGTGCTGATCTTGTTACCTGCTCCAGACCAGGGTAAAGCACCAATGTGTACTCAATATCTGTCTCATTTTCCTGCTGTGTTTCCCTAACAAGGTATTTCTTAGCCAAGCTATAAGCATAAACACTTCACAAGCACCACATTGTTTTTGAATACTGTATATGCTGTAGAAATGCTCCATGATTTATATTTTAATTTCAATAGATTATATTTACATATATACCTTCCAAAGCACATGTTGCCTCTTTCCTTCTGGAATACATTACAGTATCTTAAATTCAACTCCAAAATCATGTATCAAATGAAACATCAGGTCCTTTCTCCTACATCTTCCAAAAAGAGTTACACATGTCACATGAATGGTACCTCTGGATACCACACACTTTTGGTACATACTCAAGAATATGTCAACATAGCTACTGAAATACGTGATCACATGGAGTGCTGGAATTTCCATATAGTCTGAGTGACACACAGTCTTTGTATAGTAGTCCTAGTCCATACTTGTCTTGGGTAAATTTGTGCCTCGAAGTAAAGCCTGAAATTTGACAAATAGGAAGACACTCCTCGTATAAAACCACTGGCCTGTTGCTGCTCTACTTCTGATTCATTAAAGCAACTGAACTTGCCTGCATCATGTTTAAGAGAAAGTGAACTTTAGGCTTCAGTGGGTAAGGCTGCAATGTCCATAATCTACTGTATCATAGTCCAACGGGAAAGCAATACTGAGTGGATCCCTACATTCTCCATGGTGACAAGAGTCTTGGGTTTTTGATTTGTTTTATTTTCTGGATAATTTTCAGGATAGCTAAAAACCAGAAGGACCCAAACAAAAACTCATAATTTAGGGAGGTTGAGACAGCCGGAGTTTGCAGGAAGATTTTAGGAGACAGAAACAATACTGAAAATACCTGTAGAATTCCAAGCAGGCATCCGCTGGAGTCTTTTCCTGAATCTGAAATTACACATGCCCAACATAAAAGTCCACTAACAAAGAGACAGTCAAGTTTCATAAGATGAATTTATTCAGCGTTGGTCTTAAACCTGTAGAGGAAAAGCTACTGTTAATCCCATCAATCGAAAATAAGACCACTTCCATGGTTGAAAGCCAAATTTGAAGCAAAATTTAACTAAATACTGGTCAAACTTTGGTTTGCCAGAAAAAAAAAATGGCCTCAAATCAAGTTTTGCAACAGCTTATGTATTTCACATCAGGTCCAATCAGGAGCAAGCATACATCCTGAATTGCCTCCAACCTATATCCAATCAGGGACAAGTATACATTCTGACATATTTCCTGTCTGTGAACTTCCTACATGTGATCAAGCATATCTGGTGCAGATGGGTTAAACAAAATATGTAGCTTGTTATCTCCCATAAACAATAGCATCCAGCATTTCAGGCACTATCTGTCCTTGGGCAAGAGGATTGCAGATTAGAAGCATTTTTGTTTCATGGAGCTCTAAGGCATAGTAGTTAAAACTTAAAATGTAACTTTGGGTGTTATATAAAAAGAAGGTTCAAAAAGGTCTAGATGATATGGAAGTTACTTTACTACTTCCCAGTACTAATTCCAATACTTATTAAGAAGAAATGACCCAATAAAAGCAATCGATATTGGACATGAGAAATTACTCGATAGTTAAGAGCACTGATTGCTCTTGTAGAGGACTTAGGTTTGATTCCAGTGCCCACATGGTAGTACACAACTGTCTGTAACTCCAATCCCAGGAAATCCACCACCCTCTTCTGGCCTTCTCAGGCACTAAGCAAGTGTGTGGTACACAGACATACATGCAGGTAAAACACCAGGACACATAAATAAATAATTTTAAAGCAAAATTGCCTTTGTGTGAAAATTACAGTTATCAAAATAAATATGCAATCAACTAGGAAAGTATGACATCATCTAAAAGGAATGATAAACCAGTTACTAAAATTAATCCAGAAATTAAAGATATGGTGACATTAACAAAGATTTTAAGTGAATTATGGTATTCATGAAAGCTATAAATGTCATTGTAATGTCATAAAGATAATGTTATGAAGTATAAGAATGTTAATCATAGAACTAAAATTTATAAGACTAAAATTTAAAATTCAATGGACATGGTGAGCAACTTTCACTGTCATCGAAAAGACATTAGAATTCAAGATGGCATAATGGAAACTCAGAAACGTGAAACCAATCAACAAGCAAAGCTAGAACAGAGATTAAGCTATCCAAGGCACAATATCAAGTGACAACCTGTGCTTATAATTAGAGTCCCAGGAAAAAAGGATATGTTATAAATGCTTCCTTAATAATGACCTTTTTTTTTCTTTCAAATTTGGTGAAATCTAAAAAAAAAAATAATAATAATAAATAAATCCTGCAGAATGAATTCTATGAAATCATCAAGGTAAACCATAAATCATCTGCAGCAAAATAGAAACAGTAATTCCTAAATGCCAGAAGGGAATACAGTGGACACAAAGCATTTTAGGCACTAAGGTGAGAATCGGGTCAGAGATTTTGGAAACTGCAAGCTGCATGCAGTTACCCGTTTAGCTACTAATTACTTGCTCTACAGAGTGGACTGCTACAATTACAGAAGTGTATTTCTTCATAGTTCTGCATGTTAGAAATATTCTCTGAGTTTTTTTCTGAAAATCTTTTTCTTGTTTGTTCCATGATCATTTTATTATTTAGGGTTTTCAAAGGAACAGAACAAATATTAAATATGTATAACATAGCATACATCATTTGTACCTAGCATGAGTGCACACTGCATGCCATGTTATGCATATATGTATGTATCTATGTCATACATGTCTGTACATGTGTATATGTTGCCACTTTTCCTCATTACCTACTTGGTTTATATGATATGAGGAAGAGGGTCTCATGACTATGGACCCTCCCATGGAGGCTGACACTCTGCTGTCCTCTTCTAGAGACCCAGGAAGCTCAGTTCTAGCACACTGGCCTAGAAAGAAGGGGAACTGATAATGTAAGTCCAAGCCCAAGGGTATAAGAAGCTAAGAAGTGGTGTGCTGATTCAAGACTTAAGGCAAGAAAAAAAGAATTCCTTTCCTTCCACACTTTGAATTAACAAGGTCCATGGCTTGACAGCTGTGCTCGGCATATTGAGGAGCACAATCTTCTTTACCACCTCCAGAGTTCAAATGTTAATTCAGCCCTGAAATAGTCCAAGATACATTGGTACACCTTCAAGTTTCAGCCTAATATACTCTATTTGACTTATAACACAAAAGTAATGAAACAGCATCTTCCAAATGAAGAGTTATGACCTTTAACCTATATTGCACAAAACTAACTAACAAAGGTGTCTTCTTGTAGAACCTTTGAATGTTTTTTTTTCCTCTGCATCCTCTTCTGTGTCTTCATGTTGGAATGAAGTCCATATAGACAACTTTATTTTACCTTAATTACTTTGTAAAAGACTCCATATCCAAACATAGCTGCATTCTTATTGCAGGAGTTAGGACTTCAGAATATGAATGAATATCAGGGGACACAATTCAGTCTATAACTTCAGACAATAAGAAGAGATCTTTGAAATGATGAATGGAAATAAAATACTTAAGTCTATATTTAAGTGAAGTTTTAGAGGTCCAGAGTGCAAGATTGGATGGCCAATTATTTTGGCCTTGTGTGAAAGCATTAAGCAACTATCATCAAGTCATGGAGAAACATAGGGGGAATGGCCACATCTCAAACAGGAATCCAGAGAGCTATGCATGAGATGAAGCTCAAAGCTTATCATAGGCCTGTTCTGAGAGCTGCCAAGAGGTCACATGGAAGTTGCCTTAATGATAAATATATACTATAAAGGTTAAGATTGACTGTTAATCTGGCAGGGTCTTGGGTCACTTAGGAGACAAGTCGCTAAGCAGTCCTGTGGGAGATCATCATGATTAGGTTAATTGAGGTTGGAAGATGTACACTAAGTGGCAAACTAAATAGCATAGAAAAATGAGGCTGAGCACTAGCCTTCATCACTCTGCTTCCTGACAGTGACCAGCTGTCTCAGGTTCCTGCTATCACACTTCCACACTGTGATGGGCTATACCATCAACTATGAGCATGCATAAACCTCCCTCCCTTAACTTTGTGAGAGCAACAAAGAAAATGATTTATACACATAGTTAAGTATATGAGATCTATTTCTAATAATTTAAATTATAACTGGCTGTTTAATAAATGGCTGACAACACCCTATGGGGTATGTAGCATACATAAAAACACAGGATCGTGCTAACACAAACATTAAGATGGGAACAATTGGCACATACCATTACACCGTATTAAAGTAAAAGTAAGGTGATACAGCTTGAAAATATATAGGATCAGTTAAAGAGATACACTATAAACAATCAAAATAGGGAGTTATACTGAGTAAATGCTATGTCTGAATGCTTGTAGCCTTCAAAATTAATGCTTCCAAATTTAATTTTTTAATTTTGTAGAAAATTACTAGGTAATGAGAGAGCTTGTGAATGGGGTTAGTGACCTTATAAAGATGAAGGAACACTTTCTTATGTGTCTTTCTGCCATTTTAGATTCTTCTATTGAGAATTGTCTATTTAGTTCTGTACCCCACATTTTAATTGGATTATTTGGTGTTTTGGAGACTAGCTTCTCGAGTTCTTTGGAAATTTTGGAGATCAGCCCTCTGTAGGATGTGGAATTGGTGAAATCTTTTCTCAATCTGTGGGCTGTCATTTTGTCTTGTTAACTGTTTCCTTTGCCTTTCAGAAGCTTCTCAGTTTCAGGAGGTCCCATCTATTAATTGTTGATCTCAATGTCTGTGCTGCTAGTGTAATGTTCAGGAAGCAGTCTCCTGTACCAATTTGTTCAAAGGTATTTCCTACTTTCTCTTCTAATAAGTTCAGTGTGGCTGGATTTATGTTGAGGTCTTTGATTCATTTGGACTTAAGTTTTATGCATGACAATAGACATGGATCTATCAGCAGTCTTCTACATGCCAGCATCCAGTTATGCCAGCACCATTTGTTGAAGATGCTTTCTTTATTCCATTGTATAGCTTTAGCTTCTTTGTCAAAAATCAGGTGTTCATAGGTGTGCAGGTTAATATCAGGGTTTTCAACATGATTCTATTGGTCTGACTGTCTATTTTTGTGCCAATACCAAGCTGTTTTCAGGACTATAGCTCTATAATACAGCTTGAAGTCAGGGATGGTGATACCTCTGGAAGTTTCTTTATTGTACAGGGTTGTTTTGAATATTCTGGGTCTTTTGTTTTTCCATATAAAGTTGAGAATTGTTTTTTCAAGGTCTGTGAAGAATTGTGCTGGGATTTTGATGGGGAATACATTGAATCTGTAGATTGCTTTTGTCAAGATTGCCATTTTTACTATGTTGATCCTAACTATCCAAGACCATGGGAGATCCTTCCATTTTCTGGTATCTTCTTTAATTTCATTCTTTAAAGACACAAAATTCTTATGATACAGGTCTTTCACTTTTTTGGTTAGCATTACCCCAAAGTATTTTATGTTGTTTGTGGCAATTGTAAAGGGTGTTGTTTCTCTGATTTCTTTCTCCCTTTATTCCCCTTCCACTGCTAATCTCAGTAACTCACTCCCAGAATACACAGTAATATCCTCATTTGTTTATCCTCTAATGTCTATTTATTGGAGGTAAAGAGATCATTATTTATTTTTAACTAGCTAGGAAAACATTTGGCCTGTGAGCCTATCCAGGAACCATGTTTTTTTTTTTTTTGCCATGAAAATTTTACTCTGAGATAAATGCAGGTGTCACAGTAGGCACCATTAGCAAGTGGACCAAGGGCTCACCTTCTGAACTACGCACTTTTACTCTTCTGTAATTTATCCCCACTGCAACATTACAAATACTTCAATTGAAAAATATAGGTGACCACACACACACACACACACACACACACACACACACACACACACACAAACAAGTACCATCAAAATACTAGTCTCAATAAAGTAATATAAAATACATGAAAAATCGAGGCAGCATAACTCATCTCCAATACCAGTTACACAATAATGGTAATTAGTGAGAATTTAATTGCATAAAGTCATATAAAAACAATGTAAAAGAATGGTTATAAGAGTGTTCAAAGAAATCAAAGAATATACAAGTAAATATTTGCATGAAATAAAAAGTCAGTATGGGATATGAATCATGAATTCATTAAAGAGATAAGAATACTGGGAAAAATCAAATAAAAATTTTGGAAGTGAAAAACTCAGTAAGGCAAAGAACATGTGAATTCTAACAACACCACTAAGGGACTAAATTCATATAACGTAAGGGTAGAAGAAGACAAACTTCAGACTACAGAAATAAACAATATATACAACAAAAATACAGCAGAAAATTCTCCACATTTAGATAAAGAGATGACCATTCAGACTCAGGAGGCATTTAGAAATTAAACAAGATGAGAAATAAAATTTTTCAATGCCATATTATAGACCAAGAAGGAACTATAGAAAACATATTCAAAAATACTAAAATATGCAAGAGAAACACATCAAATAACACATAGATACAAACCCATCAGAAATGCATCAGATTTCATGATACAGATCCCAATATCCAGGACAGGATGGAGTGATGGACAGGACAGGATGGAGTGATGGAATCCAAGTATTGAAAGATAATAGCTGACAACCTAGGTTCTTATATCCAGCAAAACTATCTGTCATAAGTGGAAGAGAAGAAGAATTTCCCATGATAAAAACTAAACAAAGGAATTTCTGACTGCAAAATCAACACTGTAGAAGATTATTGACGGGGCCCTTTGGACTGAAGAGCCACTAGGCTCCTGGAAGTAATAACTAACACAAAAAAAGTGGATACAGAATAGGAAGTCACAAAACACTACAAAATTAACAAGATGACAGCAATAAACACACTCCTCTTTGTAATAATGGTGAATATTAATGAAGTTAATTCCTCCATTAGTAGACCCATATTTAAAAATCATGACACATCTATTTATTGTGTCTATGAAGCACACCTTATTATCAAACACAAATGCAACTTTAGGGCGAAAGGATGGAATGATTTTCTAAGCAAATAAAATCAGAGAGAAAGCTGGGATCACTATTTTATATCTGACAAACAGATTTCAAGTCAAAATTAGTCAGATGAGATGAAAAGGGTCACTACATACTGACTAAATGAACAATTCATCAATAGGAAATTACAATTCTAAACATATGTGCAATGAACACTGGTGAATCTAATTAAAACATACTACTAGATATAAAGACAAAGATTAACTACAACACAATATTGCAAGTGATTTCAAATTCCCACTCTCAGTAGTATATAAGTAATTCTTAAAAATAAACAGAGAATCATCTGAACTCAGTGACTTCATAGATCAAAGCATTAAGAGATATCTACTGAACATTTCAAGCAAAGAATATTCATGCTTCTTGGCAGCCCAAAAACTTTCTCTAAAATAGGTGATATAATAGGATACAAAGTAAGTCTTAACAAATATAGGGAATCTAAAATATGTTTCTTATATTATACCTGATCATAATGAAGCACAGCTAAGAATCTATATAAAGAGAAACTACAGAATATACACAAACTCATGAAGACTGAACATCAGTGAATAATGAATAGATAATTAAGAAAACCAGGAAGGAAAATTTAAAATTCCTATAATTGAATGAAATGAAACAAAATATACCAACCTTATGGAATATAATGAAGACTATATTCAAAGGGAAGCTCATTGCTATGAATATTTACATTAGAAAACCAAAGATCTCTGAAACAGGCAACTCAGAGATGCACCTTAAGAACATGGGAAAAAAAGCACAAGAAAAACTCAGAATTGGTAGAACAAACAAATAAGGCAGTTCAGGGCAGAAATTCATGAAATAGAAATGAAAAATAAAATAATGAAATAAAGAAATGATTCTTTTCAAAGATACATAAAGGGCGACAAAACCTAAGCAAAACAAAATAAAAGAAATTTCAAATGCCCCAATTAACAACATTGGTGATTAAAAAGGGCATATTGCAACAGGTACCCATGGAATTTAGAAAGTCATTGGGACATGTTTTAAATCTTACATTCCACTAAACTGAAAAATCTAGAGAAACTAGGTGAATTTCTAGATCCAAGTGTTGTACCCAAATTAAACCAAGTAAAGGCAAAAACTTCCAAAGATCTATAATAAGCAGTAACATTTCAGCAGCAACTTAAAATTTCCACACTAAAATAAGTCCAGGCCCAGATAGATTCACTGCTGAATTCTCCCTGACTGTCAGCAAATGACCCTGATGTGCTTAGTGTCGTCCATGAAATGGGTAGGGAGAGAACATTGCCAGGCTCCTTCTACAAAGTCAGCAGTACCCTGATAGCAAACCATACAGAGACATGACAACTACGACAAAAAAATTATAATTCAATATTCCCAATGAACAGAGATACAAAACTCCTCAAAGAAATGCTTGCAAATTGAACTAAAAATATCACTCCCCATGAACTAGACAGATTCTTTCAATAGATACAATGATATTTCAAAATATACAAATCCATAACTGTAATATTTTATATTAAATAGATGAAGGACAAAATCACATGGTCATCATGATAGGTCCAAAAAGGATTTTAACAAATATCCATCATTTCTTTATGATAAAAGCCAGGAATAGACTTGGAATAAAAGGAGTGTATTTCAACATAATGGAGCTATATACAACAACTGAAATCATTAAAATTAAAGTCTGAAACAAGACACATGCTCACTCTTTACAGTTTTTGTTTTTACTCTTATTCAATATAACGTCTGAAGTCCCAGCTAGAAAAATCAACAATGAAAATGAAAATAAAAGAAAAGGAAGAAGACAAAATATCCTTATGTGAAGACCATATGACTCTCTATGTATAACTCCATAAAGACTCCAACAGAAAACTCTGAGAGTTAATAAATACTTTCTGTGACAGGTAGTACCCCAAATTAACATACAAAAAGGAATAACCTGCCTCTATACCAAGATCAAGAAACTCTAGAAAATATCCCATTAATAATTGCCAAAAGAAAAACAAAATAAAACTACATTAAAAGAAACCTAACCAAAGAAGTAAAACCTATCTATAATGAAAACCTTAAAACACCAAGGATAAAAATTTGAGGAAGACACTAGAAGGGAAGGACTCCCCAAGCCTATAGATCAAAAGAATTAATATTATGAAAATTACTATGGCACCCAAAGCAATTTCCGGAGTCAACATGATCTCCTTCAGTATTCCACTGCCAATCTTCAAGAGAATATACTTTAAAAGTCTCAAGATATACTTATATGCCATCCGATAGCCTTCATCCAGTAGCTGGTGGAAGTAGAAGCAGACACCCACAGCTAATCACTGAACTAGTCTGTATTCTAGTTGCAAAGAAGGAGAACTGATGAGCAAAGGGTTCCAGACCAGGCTGGTGAAACTCACAGAAACAGCTGATCCGAACAAGGGGGAGCTCTTGGTCCCCAGACTGATAGCTGGGAAAACAGCATGGGACTGATCCAGACGCCAGGAATATGGTTGTCAGTGAGGAGGCCTCAGAAATCATTGGTCCTCTTGTAATAGATCAGTACTTATCCCTAGCATAGGTGTGGACTTTGGCAGCCCAGTCCACATAGAGGGATACTCCCTGAGCCAAGACATATAGGGGTGGGCTTAGGCCCTATCACAAAGGAGGCCTATGGAAGGCCTCACCCTCCCTGGGTGAAAGGGTGTGTGATAGGCAGGGTTTTAGTTGGGGCAGGGTAGTAGGGAAGGACGGGAGGGAGAGGAAACTGAGATAGACATGTAAAACAATCTTGTTTCTAATTCAAATTTTAAAAAGTTTCAAAATGTACATGGAAGCACTGCCGAGCAAACACACCTATGTCAAAGGTTTCACTATACCCAATTTCAAGTTATACTACAGAGACACAGTAATAAAGGCACCATGATAGTAACACAAAAATAAATGGATCAGTGAAACAGAATAGATGACACCACCAAACAGCCATCCCAATTTTTATAAAGATGCAAAAATACACATTGGAGAAAAGATAGATTTTTTTTTTATCAGTGGTGCTGAGAAAACTGGACTCCCACGCATAGAAAATTAAAACTAGGTCCCTATCTCTCACCCTGCAGAAAAATCAACTCCAAGGAGATGAAAGTCCTTAGCATAAAACCTGGAACTCTGAAAATGAAAGAGGGGAAAGTAGGTAAAATACTTCAAGATAAGAGATAGATCAAGGGTTTTCTTAACATAACTGATGTTGCTAAAGAAATAGTACCAATAAGTGACAAATGGAACTTCATGACACTGAAAGGTTCACCCTGTTAAGATGTCTCTTTGCTCCAAGCTGATTCCCACATTTAACACAGTTCCATCCAAAATATTAAAAGTCTTATTTTGTAGACTTTCAAAAGCTTTTCCATTTCCAGCTGACTCTAAAACTTAAATGAAAACAAACAGGGCCTAAGGTAGTCAAAACACTTTGAACATTAAGAACAAAGATAGATTTATGTTGCATATTTTAAAGTGTAACAATAAAATAACTGAGATTGTGTATCAGCATATAAAGAGAAAAATGAATCAAAAGAAATGTTTTTGCAGCTATGTGGATAAATGAATGTTCACTAAGGAACAAAACAAAGCAAAAGAGAAAGGACAGCCTTCTTAACAAAGGGCACTAGGATGATTGACATCCACAAACAACCCATGAGCAATGAACACTTAGACACACACTTCACACCATACACAGAGGTTATAGGCCTAAATCGAAAACTTCTAACAATCTAGAAGAAAACATTTGTAACTTGGATGTAGGGAAAGATTTGTTTAGATGTTCTTCATGTTAATGATCCACAAAAGCACAAAGCAATAACCAGTTTTCAAAAGTCAGCCTCCACTCTGTAAGAAAAACTTATCAAGGAGCAGAGCTGTGGTATAGGCCTGTTGCTCTCACACAGGAGCAGAGGCAGAAGGATTAGGAGTTCCCTACTAGGTTGGACTATACAGTAAGACCCTGTCTCAAGAAAACTCTAAATTGTGCTGGAGAGACTGATAAAACCATAAAACACATGGAAATAAGACAAAGACACATGATCCTTCTCTTTTCCTCTCCTCCCTCTCCTCTCTCTCTCTCTCTCTCTCTCTCTCTCTCTCTATCTATCTATCTCTATCTCTATCTCTCTCTCCCTTCCTCCCCCTCTCTCTGTCTCTGACTCTGTCTCTGTCTGCCTATTTGCCCGTGTGTCTTTCTGTCTGTCTGTCTGTCTGTCTGTCTGTCTGTCTGTCTCTTTCTCTCTCTCTCTCTCTCTCTCTCTCTCTCTCTCTCTCTCTCTCTCTCTCTCTCACACACACACACACACACACACACACACACACACACAGCAATCAAGCCATTTTCTTTAAAGGGCGAAAGAGATGGGGAGAGCTTCACAAAGGTAATATACAGAGTGCAACAGGCACAGGGAAGGAGGCCCAAAGACATTGCTCATTATCAGATGTAATAAAAGCCATTATGCAGTTATTAGGACAATTGTACTCAGAAGATGGACCTCACGAAATGCTGATAGGACACTGAGGCCCTCAGACTTCACTGTGGGAATTTAAGACTGTTTAGATCCCATTCAAAGGGCTGAAAATTTCTTACAGAGTCAAAGATACACCTCCATTTCTACCTAGAAATTGAACTAGATTCTTCTGGAGTGAAGCATGGGCTACATCAATAAGGATACTCTCATGCTTTGTTAACATGTATATTCATCGTAACTGGGTACTTGAAACAGAGGGACATTGTAATTAAACTAATGAACAAACTTTGCATATTTTAACAAAGGAATGTTACTCAGGAGCAGATTAATGACATCATGTAGACCATCTCCAAAACGTGCTCAACAAAGGAAACCAATATAGAAAAACATGGTTTTGTGATTTAGTTACTATGAATTTCTATTAAGGAAAAATTACCCTATAGAGATAGAAAGCAACACAGCTTCTAGGTATGAGGGGAGTCTGTATGACTTAAAAAGGACATAGTCGGATGGAGATAGGGGTTTAGCTAATAGAATATAAATGAAGCCTATTCGAGTTGATGTTTAGGAAGTGTAGATTATGATTGGGGAGATGACTCCATGGATAAACCATTTGCCTGTGCTAGCATGAGGTCGAGATTTTTGGATCCCCATGGCCCACATTAAAGCTAAGCAGACTCAGTGTTTACCTGGAATCCCAGTACTCAGGGGGCAGAGACAGGGCATCCCCAGGGTAAGCTGGGTTCAGTGAGAGATTGTGCCTCGATAAAGTAAATGGAGAGGAATGGAGAAAGACATCGAGGCAAATCTCCAGCTTCTGCTCTCCCTATGAACACACATACATCCATAGGCCCCATCCCCACACATGTAGTATGCATACGACATATACACACATACAAAACATGTCTAAACTATAATTGGCTAGTATCACAAAACATCTCAGCAACCCAGGCAGCAAGAATATATACTCAATAATCTCCATCGTTTGATGTACTTACTTAATTTTCTCTATTCCTTGAGAGGGGCAGGGGGAGGACGGGAGGGAGGGCAGGAGGGAAAGAGAGGGATGTGAGAAGTTAGTTACTGGAAATCAAAGGAAGGGGAAAGACTAGAGATGTGCCAGTTTGCTTTCAAAACAAACATTTATATAACCGAGATTAAAATGTAACCAGCCCCTTACAGCAAAGCAGATAAAGATCTAGGTTGCCTGAACTTGTTTCCCTGCTCTGTGAAATAGAGGCAGTGTGCCTGACACTGGGGCGAGACCATGCAGCAGCCCTCCTGTGTACAGACAGGCCTCTGCAGAGCAACTGTCCTGTTGAAAGGAGGTCAGGGCAGTCTACAGGCTGAAGACCCCATTCCGGGGCCCCTCTCCTTGTTCCCACTTGGTAGCAATGACACCCTAATGTGACTTCGACTTCAAACTCCTTTTCCCACCCCACCTTCCCTGAATCTTCAACTGTAGTTTTGTCCAAAACAGAAATGTTTATCAACTTCAAAAGCCTTGATTGTTACCCTGTTCCTAATTACAGTGTGATTTTTGACGGGCTATTTAACTGGGTTATCATTACTTTTCCTCATTCTGTAAGATGGTTGGATGGAGGTGGTCGGAGAGACGATCAGGGCATGGTAAGTGCTGAAGAAATATGTTGGCTGACTTAAGAAACCACATACTGGAGGCTCCACCCAAATAAAGACTAGGAGTCTAAGGAGCAACAGTGCCACATAAAAAGGATTAATTGACTATTATTTTCCAGGTCAGGTTGGTCCTCATGTCCAATAGGGGAAATTTTGGCAGTGCACCCTGGAATGTTACCTGAAGGGATTAGCAATGGGTTAACTAAGGCCACTGCGTCTCAAGTTTAAGATTGCCAACAATCTTTTACATATAATCGTATCCAGTAGAAAAGAAATGGCTCCCTCAGAAGAGGGCTGCTCAGCCAAAGAAAGGGTTTCACAGTAAGGTTGCAGGGTGAAATCACTCTGTTCTTGGGGTGTCAATAGCAGGCTGAAAGCTGGGATGCATTTCCATTTCAGAAGAGCCCTGTTGTAAATGGTAGTTTTCAGTGACTGCTCCAGGGCTCACAAAGTTACCAGTTGGTCCAAGGAAATAAAGATACCCCCCCACCCCCAGGTTAACACAGATGGCCTGCCCAAGCAGATTCCAAGACAGTGGGTACCCGTGGCCGGTGGCGGCCTTCCAAGGACATTCCTTAAAGAACACCAGTTGCACTGCTTTGACCTAGGGACAGTATCTCCTTACTACCATACTGCAGTTCCCTAAAAGATCAGTGTAGACGGAACCTCAGCATGAGTAATAGTTGGATTAAACATTAAGGGGAAAAACTCAGCCCAGCCAGGAAATTTAAAAATGGGGCTTCCACAAAACCTTCCATGAAGTTGCCCTGGGCTACGTCCACACCCAGGGCAAAGGGCAAAGCACCAAGAGTGTGGGGCTACCAAAGGGGGGGGGGATTCGAGTAAATAGGCAAGGATTTTGTGGAAATGCATCTTTTTTTTTTTCTAGAAATTGCCAACACTCTTTTAAACACACTACAGTATTCACCATCATCTCTGTTTAAAAGTCCCAACCAGTTCTTTGTAAAATAAGTGTGAGGAAGCAATTCTGTGAGGAGGGGAGACTTTAACAAAAGCTAGGCAGGGACCAGGAGGATTGGTAATGTCAGATTTTATTAATCTAGTGAGCTTTGCCTCCAGCCAGTCAGGGGTAATATGCCTTAGTTTTCAGAATTAATCATGCTCAATGGATACAAATTTCCATTAAACAAAATGAAATCTACTTTGTGACCCACATTGTTTTGGGAACAGGATATATATCTCAAAAAACAGGCTGGAGTATAATCTTATGGGGTGTGTTTCCTAGAAGAAAAAAACAATGTTTCTCAGATCCTTCTGTTCTGCTGCAAGAAAAGTTGGTGTCCTTGTATGTTTTGAGAAAGGTAACTCTAAGTGTCTCAAACCAAAGATGCCAGATTACTTCCATATGTTCCAAAGATAGAAAATACCAACAAGATGCTGAAGGACACAAGAGAAGACTAGCCTTTGTGGGAGAAATGCTGCGTTAAATCCTTTCCATTGAGGAACCAGAGCAGCACACACAAAACCTACTTCATCTTAAGTCAAAGAGAAAAATCAAACCAATCTTCCATTCTACTGGAAAGAGGGCTTTACTGAGAGGGCAAGGAAAGCATCCTACAAACTGCATTTTAAAGTTCGGTCAAATAGCAGTAACATTAGTAAAAAGCCAGGATCCTGAGCATCAGCACTTAGTATGGATTTTGCTTTAGGTTTTTTTGTTTGTTTGTTTGTTTGTTTTTGTTTTTCGACACAGGGTTTCTCTGTGTAGCTTTGGAGCCTATCCTGGCACTCGTTCTGGAGACCAGGCTGGCCTCGAACTCACTGAGATCCGCCTGCCTCTGCCTCCCTAGTGCTGGGATTAAAGGCATGCACCACCAACGCCCGGCTCAGCTTTAGGTTTCTGATATGGAATATTTTGTTTGGGATACAGTGAGCTGCAATTTTTAAATTGTCCCATCTTAAAATTGGATTTTCATAAAGGAGGTGTTTCTTAAGAATTAGCTGATTTAGTATTTCATGCTATCTTTTTCTTCAACATATAAGCCTGTGGCTCCATCCTTTTTTTTTTTCTTTTTCCTACAAAGCTAAAAGCAATCAAACACCAACAACAACAAAAAAAAAACCAAAAAAAACCAAAAAACCAAAAAACTCCCAGTTTTCGGGAAACAGAAACAACGTGATCTGAGAAGGATGTATTCGCTTTATGCTTTTGTACACGACTCTGGGGGAACTGTAAAGTACTGGTACTTTTTGCAGAGACTATTTTCCAATCAGGGGGAGTAGACGGGGTAGGGGCCAGGGGTTCAGTGTGGAGGGTGCGGTGACAAAGCAGAAGTAGCATGGGCTCTCCTGCCCTCTAGTGGTTGGACGTCAGAAATACAACTTCATTAGTGGATTTGTTTTATTCTCCTGGGTTTACTCTAGATAATTTCAAGTAAATTTAATTAAAGACAATTTTATATCAAGGAGGGCAGAGATCTTGTCCCTCAGTCATTTATCTTAATGAGTAGAGCATGCCAAATAGCGCCATCCCTATAATGATATTGCTAAGGTATCACTCCCTACTTGACACACCCCAAATACCCATATTTTCCTAACTGCTTGCATCTCTTCCTTTTTTCCACCTTGAAAGGTAGAGAAGGAGGAGAAATAAGGTCGACTGGGGTCACTGTTGCACTGCATGTACCCAAACCAGTGCTGGCTGAAGCTGGCTGTCCACAGTGAGCCACATATTTTAATGCGGGTGCAAGACTTCCTCATCTATTGTTTTTATTTACTCTAGATAATTCTAACTTAACAGTTCCTAACTTTTCTTTTTGAAACCTACTTTATAAATGTATAAAAACACCCTGATGGTGTTCAGTACTAATCTTAAAGTCACCCACTTTTTGCTGTCCCTCCACTTAGTAGATTGCTTTTTAGTCCCACGTGCACTGTGTGTTGCCCAGACCTTAAATTTGTACAAAACCTGATATTGCAACCACTATTACATAAATAGAGATGTCGAATTAAGTAAACACAACAGTAATCAAAATGCCTCTTTGGCCTAGTCTTCATTCTAAGTGTCCCAATACTGTCAGGTGGCAGGATACTACGGGCATGTGCCTGACATCACTATGGGCACAGCCACAAGAGCAACTTTGAGTCACTGGCATGATTAAGAATCTCCGAGAAAACTGCTCACCTGAAGGGGCCTCCTCATTGAAGGTAGTAGAAGCTGGACCATCTCAGCTAGCCTCCTGGTGGAAACATATATGCTGATGGCTGGAAGCTGGGAGGGTATAATGTCTGGATCATGGAAAATTCAGCTAAGCAACTAATGACAACAGTCAGCTGCTGTCCACTTGTCCCTTTCACCCCAGCTGACAACGTGCGTGCTTAATGCTTAGCTAATTCCCTCAATGTAGAACATGGTGAGATAATATTCAATTATTTAATCCTCTAAAGAAACCCACTTCCAAATATTTCAGTGAAATTAACAATCACTTGCCAGAAAATCTGGTTTTCAATGGCAGTTTTTATAATAGATTGTTGACTATTTTAAAGATGACATGTACAAAATGAGGGGACTAGATTAAACCATTTGTTTTTTTTTTTTGGAAACAGTGTTTGTTGTGTAGTTCAAGCTGACCTCAAATTCATTATCCTCCTGACTCAGTCTTCTTAGCATTGGGATTTCTGGCACCTGCCACCACATTTAGCCCAAACTGTTTAATCTTATCGACTATAAAAAAAAATGTTCAGGCCTGACAATTATTTATTTTGGAATACTAGTTCATTTACCTTATAGTACATGACTGGGTAAAATTTGACAATAAAGATGGCAGATAATGGGAATACAAAAAAGACACACACACCAAATGTACAATGTTGAGACTAACCAGTTAGACACAGGGACCATCGAAGGACTGGTTTATACCCTCACTCCAAATTTTCAACATCAACTGAATTGCACATGATAACTTAGTGAGTAGCCAAATGCTGACCCATCATTTTCTGCTCAAAACTCGGTAATACCTCAAAAGTATGTCCTTCCTTGTTGTAAACTCTGCCCAGATTCTATAGAAACAAAATTCCCCATTCTTTAACAGAGGAGAAGAAAGCATGGAAGCACATGTTACAGCCTGCTCTCTGATTTAACTGCCCTGATTTACACAAATAGAGAGACACCCAGTTCTTTCTCGAAGAGGCTAAGGAGAGAGACCACAACATATGGGTGAATATCAGATGAAAGTGTGGTGCCACAGAGGTGGGTTTCCCAAAACATGGTGCTCAGAACTTTGATCCCTTCAGACATTTTATCAAAGAGATTTTGGAAATGATACTATTCACTCAATGAAGATTTTTATGATATATTGCTACCTTTGATGTTTTGATATTTTCCAAAAATACACATCTATGTTAAAGCGATGTTCAGGCATTTTAGTTTTGGACCATATAAGATCATATTTTTAATAAGTAAAACTACATAAGCCCGAGTGTTCATTACATTCTGGGCATTTTACATGGGACACACTTCCGTGCATATTATCTTATTAAGCAGGGGTCATATGAAAAGCAGGAAGATTGCAGGCAGAAGATTGAAGGAGAGACTGGTGAGGAAAAGGTCACCCTAGAAAAAGGCAGACTATGCCAATCATGCTTGGAAAATGGTCAAAAAACCTCAAAGATCTAGAGCCCCTTAGACAAAAATTGGGAATTAAACAGAAAAACTCAAAGCTGAGTGATAGTACCCCAATACTAAGGTAATATCATTTGTTTCTCATACAATCAGCAGCCTGAGGCAAGCTGCAATGAGAAGTGGCATGATTGAACAACTGATCCCCAAACACATGTTCGCAGACACAGGGAGATCACCAGAAAAGAAAGCCAAATGGGAAGGAAAGTTAGGGTTCTAAGGATGCCCTGCACTTCAAATCTAGAGTATTGAATGCCCAAGGTCTTTGTTCCAGAGCTGTACGTGCTCTGCCTTTCCTCCTTCTACAAGCCTGGCTTCCCTCACACACATCCAACACACCCCCAATTCTAGCTTCTCTAGGAGACAATTTCACCAGAATATGCAATAGCAGTGTTTGCTATTCAATCAATCATAAAAAATTTAACCCATCTTCTGAGCCAACTTTTGGGATGAGAGTCAATCTTGTAAGCAACCAGAAGGATTCAGTGAAAGAGTAGAAGGGTCCTTCCACTCGGGAAAGATGGGTGTTCCACTGCTGGCATCAGGCAGAGGGGGTCAAAGAATCTATGTTTCCAGCCCATATAAAGAGCAAAGAGGAGGAGGAGCCTGCATAGCTGTGGCCCTTCCAAAGCATGGGTAGATACTAGCAATAAATACAGACCACAATAAAATTGTTAAGTACATTGTTTGGGCACTGGGTGAGGAGTGCTTTGGACATGTGAGGGAGAGGATGTCTTTTCCTGGAGTCTGCACTGAGAGACAAATTAGCAACAGAGAAGCACACACGTGTACTTAGCACATTACATATGACACTGGGGTCTTCATTAGGAATGTCTGCCTTAGATATGATAAGCAGTGGAAAGTTATGGGGAAAGGTAGTAGGACAAAGAGAAGTGTGGTTTTTCAAATAGAAAGGCCACTGGGGAAAGTTACAAAGGTCTGTGCCAGATTTCCTATGATGCCCCTTTATTTGAACTAATAATTTCCAGTCAAGCTCAAGGGAGAAAAGTTAACTCCTTTTCAACTCAGTCTATACTTAGAACCATTAACCATGTCAGTGGCAAACTGAGTTCTAATTTCTGGCTTCAATGACCATGCCCATGTACCAGTCAATTTTCTGTTACTATAATGAAATATCCCTGAGTACATTACAGAGAAAAGTTTATCTAGATCACCATCGTGTAAGTCCAAGAGCATGACGTCATCTTAGCTGTGCATCAGGACAACATGGTGAAGAACACTGAAGACCACAAGACCACAGAGCAAGTGTCATCCCAGAGGCAGGGCCAGTGTATGTGCATAAAGGAGAGGGGAGAGAAGACACACACACACACACACACACACACACACACACACACACACACACACACACGAGAAGGGGTCAGAGTTACTTCTTTATAACAACCCATCATGAGAACCAAATAGAGTCCCATCAGAACTTCTTCAAGTCCTTCTGAAGGAAGAGTTCACAATGGTGTATTTATTTCCCTCTGTTTTATATATGAAGGGCTCCACCATCTTATAACATTGCTCCACTAGGGAGCAGGCTTCCAGCACATGAGTCTCTGTGGATCATATTCAGACCACATCCAAAACAGAGCACCTACCATCCCCAATTATTCTCAAATGAAAAGTTGAAACTTAAGGCCCTTAGGAGCTCAAGTCCTACTTTTCATGGGGACTTGAAATGGAAGGAAAAGCTCTACGGTCCTGGCTGCCAGGCTTAGAGAATATCACAACTGAAATGAAATGCTAGCCCCCTCCCAGCAGGCATTTTTAAGGTTTTTGTTGTTGTTGCTGCTGGTGGTGGTTCATTTGAGGTCCATGTTTCAGTTTCCAAGGCTGGTCTAGAACTGCTGGGCCCTAGTACTCTTCATCTCCAAATTGCCCAGGCAGGAGTTAAGAATTTTTTTCTCATGTAACTAAACTCATTTGATTCATTCACTCCAGAACACACAGTTCATCTGTGGAGTTTGTAGTGACTGCTCTGACGGATGGTGGGTTATACATGGACAATGAGGTAGAGAAAGGGCAGGGTTATAGTGTCTTAGGTCAATTGTGAATAGAATAGCAATTATCATTTATGAACAACTCCGGACAAGTCCCACTCCTCAGTACCTAAGTGCACAATTCCCTCTTTCTTTCTTTCCTTCCTCTCCTTCCCCTAGGAAGAGATCACTTGATTTGAAGACAGAGACAGACAGACAGACAGACAGACAGACAGACAGACAGACAGACACATACACACACACACACACACACACACACACACACACACACAAGAGTGAAAACGAGAGGGGGAAGGAGGGAGGGAGGGAGGGAGGGAGGGAGGACATGATTTTTCCTTGTAGCTACATGAGGCATGCTTACCCCATCCTCCCTAGCCATGGTTTTTCCAGTTTTTCTGTTTGTGATGGAATCTCACTATTCAGCTCAAGTTGGCCATGAACTTATGATCCTCCTGCCTTGGCAGATTTCATGGTGTAAACTGTGCCTTCCATTCATTTATATGCTTAACAAAGACGATCAGAGTAAAAAGTGGTCTGGATTGAAGATGAAGAGCATGTTGTATGTATTATAGGCAAAGAGTAATTGCATGCCTGACAGGCAGCAGTGGCCACTTCTGTGTGAAATGGAGGATGAGAAAGGGACAACAAGAGATGTAAGGGAAAGTACTGTGGGATGACCTGAGGGGGATAGAGTTTCACAACCCTTTTCTGACTGTGGCAGCCTAAGGATATAATAAGTGTGTAAAGGCTAAACAACTTTGATTTGATAAAAGAAATAGATGTTATATTCTTTTTCTTGCTAGTCTGTGTTTCTTTGAATACAAATTATGAATAAACCATTGATTATGCCGCAGTGGAAAGCCTTAGACCTCAGCTCCATGAGATAAAGTGTTTACAGAAGCATGGTTTATAACGAACCCAAAAGAAAGCAAACCTGAAAAAATGGATGAATAATGACAGGCAGCAATACACCATGGCCACTCCTCTGGAAACCATACTTTGTGGCATGGGACATTCTGAAGAAACTTCAGGTTTCACCAAAATCCTTAAGAAGTTATCTGATGGAAAGACTTTCCTTAGGTTCCTAGAACCCAGAGTGTAAATATGTAAGAGGTCTCCTCATTCTTTACTCCTGAGCTTTAGGAACATAAAGTGCATAGAAATGTTCTGATGTTTAACCTGCAGGTAACTTTGTCTACAGAATTACAGGACCCAGCCTTAGGAAGTCAAAGCAAATTACAATGTTCTTGTTAGGGGAAGAAGACACATTCCCCAAATGGTGAAGACAGCACTATGCAAGCCTGTACATACTGAGCTCCCTAAGGTCTTTGGGAGAAGAGGGAGGTAGTTCCACCTATTTTTCTCAGGACAGAGGTGCTTGAAATAAACTTGGCTTTATTCTAACTAACTCTTGTCTCCATGGTGTTCACTTTAGAAGAGTCAGAAATATATTTTACTACAGAAGATGGAAGGTTAAAGGGAAGATAGAAACTACTGTGGTTATGCAATCAGTTGTCGCCGATAGTGCTTGATTTCTCCATTTGTTAAGACGGGGTTACAGGCTTCAGCTGCAGAAGACTGTGGGACAATTCTGAGAATGCTGTGTATCCTTCAGCTTTTGTAGTTAAACAGTGGGCTGTAACTGTGGCCCTGCCCTACTGGCCTCCCATCCTCAGCTCAGCCACAGTCAGTGGGCTTTTCTTGCCTGTCATCTTAACTAACTATATTTCACTTCCAGGAGGAGGTGGTGGTACAAGTTGTTCTCCCCATGATCATAGCAAGAATAAAGACAATCACAGAGACAAAGGCCTGCTGGAATTACAAGGAACCTACAGCAATGCAATATGAAAGACCCTGTCTATGAACCAGCATAGTTTAGTTGATGAAAGAGCAAAGGAGGTAAGATAGTATCAGTGTTGTCTTTATAGTCACTAGTCTGTCATCTGTTTCTAGAAAACATTGTCAAAAATGTTCATGCAGGATACTGGCAAAAATGTTCCTCAACTCAGATATATAATTCATTGCCATACACAGTCATTACTTGTTTAAAGCTTTGATTATTCTTCCCCAAAAATCTACACAATAGAATTTTCAAATGATAAGCCAATGTGGTTGATAGTTCATTTCTGAAAGTATGATCTGGATTATCTAGATGTGGACTTTAATTCACTTCTCTTACACCACTTGCCATGAGCTTCCAAGAGCCTTTAAGTTTATAAACTAAAGGGTAGAGGGCCAATGTGGCCATGAGCCAGTCTTGGGACCACTCTCCTGACTGAATCACATCTGGTTGGCCCAAGGGAGCATGCATACAATATGGTATTTCCTTACTCTTTTGGTCTCGGATGAACTCAAATGATTAAGCACAAGGAATATTACCTGAGTCTCCATGCATTTTCTTCCAAAATCCCCATTTAAAAAGTCATTGGACAAAATCCCCATTAAAAAGTCATTGGACAGAACAATCTAGTTGTTTTCCTCACTGGGAGCCTCTTCCACTCCTGGGAATACCTTCTCATTTCCACTTAATCAGTCTGTTTACCCTAATAACTCAATGTCTGTGTTTTCTTATTCTTCTTGGGTATGGGATAACAACCTCAAAAGTTCAGGGTAGCTTTGGTGACCACTGATGATTTGGTACCCAATTGTCCCAAGGGAATCTCACCAAGAGTCAAGAAAGTCATCTGTTGCTCTCAAAAAAACAGCTAGTGTGGGATCAATGGGTAGGAACATGGTGATTATCACTAATATTGCCCATGGTTTAGATCAAGGAATAAATAACACCCAGATGATAATTTCTACAAAGATACTGTCAGTAGATGCTGCCCTTAGTTTGGAAAGTGGGTTTAAGTAAGGTACGCATCACATACTTCTTCGTTTTGTAATCAGCAGCATCTTAGAAGCAGATTTAATTCAGAACAATTGCTATTTTGAAAGGCTGGAATCATGCTGCCTGCATCTGCTTAGACACCGTGCGTTCACATGGAAACCAGCTGCTGGGCCCCGCTTCTGGAGTCTCTGCAAAAAACGAGCAGCAGTTGCTTTCTGAAACTCATATGCTGGAGACAAAGCACATTTTCCCATTTCTCTACTGTGTGAAAGATACCAATGACATACCATCATTCTCTCAGTTTGTTCATAAATTAAAAAAGTTGTTTAAAATGAATAGAAGAGACAGCAGATGAGAACTATTATTGATCCAATTTGCATTATTCTTGGATTCTTTTTCCTTTTTTCCATTTCCAAGACTGTCCCCAAATGCTTCTATCATATATTTATAACCTTTAATTCACATTCGTTGTTCAGCAACTGTATATAAAGTTAGTAATTGTATCCAAGATGTTAGAAGTTTTGCCTTTAATCCAAAAACATAACTAGAAAATGGGCTCACCCACTGACTGAAGAAAACTTTCACAGCTGGGGCAGAAATCCCACGAGTAGATTTCAAGCACATACCCTTGCCATCTTCTAAACTCCTTCCTCGCTGCTCCTCCTGTTTCCTTTTATCCATTTCTCACCTCCTGCCACCAGTTGTACTTCTGAGCAATACTATATTGTTTCTAATGTAGTAAACCGAGCTCATGATGTAGATTAAAAACAGTGAGACAGGTTCTAATGCACCTGTATCTACAGCAGAGGGTTGTTAAAGATGATGGACAGGTAGGCACAGGAGGACATGGGCTTTCTCTCCAATTGATCACTTGTGCCTTATTTAGAACCGTGTACTCATGATGAAATACTTTGTGATCCTAAATATAATCCTAAAGGCCAGAAGATGGCAAAGAGGCATGAGAGATGACACACCTCAATTAGCTAATGCCCATTAGGCATGAGACAATAATCTTCCTAGATGCAGGCTGAAACTTCAACATAAACTCCAGATGGGAGACTAGCAGGCCTTGGGCCATATCATTCTGCTTAGTCAACTTTCTAGGCTATTATAATCTCAAGGAATCTGGAAGCAGCAAGTGCCATTCCTAACGGACTGTCCTCTTACCCCTCCCTAAGCATTCCCTGATTCACTCCCCGCCACCTCTCTGATCTATAGCCATTTACAGATTCAATGCAAACAATGACATTCCTCCATGCAATTTTGATAAAAAGTATGCTTAGCTCCCATGCTGGTCAGATGTGCTTCCTATGTCTAGCTCTTCTGCTGGTAGCTACAGAAATTGTCCTGGGCCTGCTACTGTCCTGGATGATACCTGGAAAGGGCTCAACAAGCACAATCACAACAGAGACCACTGGTCTCCAGAGTTCTGGCTTAAATACTACAAAATATTATATTTCATTTCACATTTTTTGCAGAATTATGTGGTATGGTATTACTTAACATACCCATAGAAAGATTTCATTTCTAGAGCACATAGCAGGAAAATGGCAGATGTTATACACAGAGAGTACCTTATCAATGTAATGACTTTTAATCACACTAACTAAAAATACATTGTGAAAATACTACATATGTATGACCAATACCTACCTACATTGATTTAATGAGCCACAGAAATGATCCCAATAATAGAGTTTTATGTTGCTTTCAAAGTGCAAATTTGTTGGGGGCTGGAGAAATGGCTTCATGTTAAAAAAATTTGCTGCTCTTCAAGAGGAATTGAGTTCACTTCCTAGCACCCATATCAGGCAGCTCACAACTCTGTAACTACAGCTCCAGGGAATGGCACACCTGTCCTCCTTAGGCTCCTGTATTCAACACACTCACCTACACATAATTTAAACTAATACATCTTTTTAAAAAACACATTTGTTACATAGTTAGGGTTATAAAATCTCATGGGCATATATTATTCCCTGAAAGAAATATATTTAGAGAAGGCAAAATGATTTGTGGAGATAATCTCTTTTTCCTCCATTAAATCAATATGTTCTAAAATCTCATTAAATACCTTAGCAATTGACATTTCTCAAGTATTCTGAATCCTCACATTGAATGTTGTAGAGCTTCTAGTCACCTTTTACCTTTTAACTTGAAGGCTGAAAATAAATAAGCCTCCAAGGTAGCAGAATCATGGTAAGTATATCACACCTCCCCAAAATATAGCCAGAAAGGGAAACATTCCAAAGAATTTCACACTGAAGAAATCTGTGTTACAATTCTGATATGCAAGTACATCTAACCACACAGGGACACACCTATCTGCAGGGGACTGCTCCACATGGGTGGCCATGTGCACATCTTTAAGACAGCAAATTGATGTTTCAATGCCATTCTTTGTCTTTCACTGTCTTTCAGTATTGAACATGCATAGTTTCTTTTGCAAATATTCACAAAACACTTGCCTGCCATGTTAGGGCCAAGACTGATTTGTAATGTAGCTTGTGGACTATTTGTCTGCTTCCAGCTTGCAAAGATGAGGGTGTAACTCTTGCTTCCCTGCCCGGTATGCCATGGCTCTAGTTGTTAGAAGTAGATATTAATTGCACTTTACCTTTCTCTACTTTAATATTAACCTGCAGCATAAACTGCCTATCCCCAAATAACAGCAGCAGCAGCAGCAGCAACAACAAAACACCAAAAGGCAGCAGAATGGTAGTGACACACCCCTTCAATCCCAGCAGAGGAAGTGTATCTCAGTTCCAGGCCAATCTGGTCTATAAAGCAAGTACTAGGACAGCCAGGGATACACAGAGAAACCCTGTCTTGGAACAAATTATTAAAAAAACAAAAACAAAACAACAACAAAACGAAAGCATCTCAGTGCCATTTGAAAAGGTACCTAATGTAGAAGAAAGTAAACATGTGACAGACAGTTGGATCTCATACAGTATCTTCTAGAAGCTATTAAGTCCAGGAATCTGATCTCCCGTTTCCCTGCTTTTGCACTGACGGTATTTAAATAAGGCATGGGAATGGATCTATTTCTTCTAATTAATCTGACATAGAGGACTGGAAAAGTATAAAGCAAAGACAGAAATCACACAATTTCCTGGTTAGTTTGAAAACGAAGTATCTGGCCTATTATATAAGCACTGACACTTCAATTACTGGTAAAAACTCTTGCTGGGTTTAAGAAACTCCCATTGAAAGCAATTCTTGCTTGTAATACTAAGGCACATTCATGCAACCAAGGGAGGAGGCTGCACATCCCAGTCTGGGACTCTTTGTATTCAGCTTCCCCTTCTAAGCAGTAATTATGAAGAGATGGAATGAAAATGAGGCAAATGCTCTGTGAGTTTATTGTGAAGTCTGGGCTATAATGAATAATAGTGTGGCACACTGCCTCTGATGTCTCCTCCAATGCCACTGTACATACGGCAGCCCTTAATGCACATGGACATTTTAATATCAACATCTGCAGACATTTACTCTCATTTGATAGAAAACACAATGTGAGGATGCTGCCCATAGTCCCATTTCACAGACAGGCACAAACAGCCCAGCTAGTTGCCTTCTAGTAAGGAGACAAGCCAATGCTTGCAGTGCCAAAAGACCTGAATCTTCACTCTTCACTCTTGTGAATAATCTCTAGTTCCTTTAGCATAAGGCATTTAGTAGCTTTAGGAAGCATAAAGCGTTATGTTTCACAATAAATACAAACACAGAAGGCAAGGGGTACGGAGGACATTGATGACACATTACAGAAAATGCTGTAATGGATAGACAGGAGAAACTTTAGAAGAAAAATCTATTGACTAGAAAGAACAAAGGACCTGCAAACCTGCAAACAGATGTGGGTGACGGGGTGACTGTTATCCAAATGGCAAGAAGCATTTTGAATTATGTTTAAATGTATAATTTAGTAAAATTAAGACTAAGTAGTACATGCCCCTTGAGTCTCCAAGCAAACCATTTGTTCTTTTTAAAACAAAACAAAACAAAACCCATACTTCTTTTCTATAAATACCAGACACCCAATTTTTTTTTTTATTTTGGTGGAAAATCCTATAGGGTCATAGTTTACTGGTTGCTGTTGCTCTCACAAAAAAGCACTTGACTCACAAGGAAGGAAGCTTTATATTGAGTCAGGATTTCCAGGTCTATCTACAGTTACTTTGTCCATTGCTTCTGGGACTGTCCTGAGGAAGAATAACATGGTGGGAGCCCCAAGGAGAGGATGAGCTCAGATCTCAGTCCATGTTTCAGGGACATTCCTCCAACGCTTTAGTTCCCTTCTGTTAGGCAACCCTTGCCTTCCACAAGTTCTGTCACCTACAATGTCACACACTGGCAAGCAGGACTCCACACATAGCTTCTGAAAGACATCAAAGACACAAACCACGAAGTGTGCCCCCTCTTTACTGCCTTTAGTATATGTACATGCTTGTGGTTTGTGCCGAGTGCTCAGGCAGTTGTGCACGTGTCTTTGTGTGCACACAGGTCACACAGGTGTGGCGGCCAGAGAGCACAGCTGAGTGCCTTCCTCTGTCAGTCCACATGGTTCTTAAATAGGGCTGGATACTGAACCCAGAGCTCACTTGTTAGGTGGGAGGGCTGGCACATGATCAACAAGAATCCATCTATTTCTGCCCCCCACAGAGCTGGGGTTACATATGTGTACCATCACACCTGTCACTTACCTAGGTGCTGGGAATCTAATCTCAGGTCCTTTTGCTTTTGTGGCAGGCACTCTGTTGATGGACTCATCTCCCCAGCTTCTTGTCCTTTACTTGGAAACTATAAGTGACCCATATACCAAATTACAAGAAAAATAAGTATGCATACCAAATATTTTTATAAAAACTATTTAACCCATCATTCTGCAATAAAGGAAGTAGCTGGTGGTATGTGTGGCAAGTGCATATGTAGATTCAATGCTCAGGGGTTTTGCAAATTCTGCAGCAGATCATTGCCTATGCACTTAATCTAATTATTGCTATACATTTTCTAGAGAAGTTACTTGTTAAAGAATTAGGTTAACATGATAGCAATAACTGAGCAGTTTAACTTATAACTAGAAAATTGACTTCTTTAGAATTCTACTAACAAATTATTCCTTTTAGTAAGAACACGCTTGCATGTAAGTACTCCCTTACTGGCTCAAGGGAAATTATTTTCAAACACAACATCCACAGAAAAGATAATGCAATGGTTGTAATGATTTAAACACACACACACACACACACACACACACACACACACACACACACTATCTCACTTGAAGAATTGTGCTTTATCTTCTAATAGGTTCAGTGTAGCTGGATTTATGTTGAGATCTTTGATCCATTTTGACAAGTTTTGTGCAAGGCGATAGGCTTGGGTCTAACTGCAGTCTTCTACATGTCTGCAACCAGTTATGCAAGCACCATTTGTTGAAGATGTTCTCTTTGTTCCATCGTATAACTTTGGTTTGTCAAAAATCAGGTGTTCATAGGTCTGTGGGGTAATATCAGGGTTTTCAATTCTATTCCATTGGTCTACAAGTCTATTTTTGTGCCAATACCAACCTGTTTTCAGGACTATAGCTCTGTAATAGAGCTTAAAGTTAGGGATGGTGATGCCTCCAGAAGTTCCTTTATTGTGTAGGGATGTTTTGGCTATCCTGGGTCTGTTTCTTCATATAAAGTTGAGAATTATTCTTTCAAGGTCTGTGAAGAATTGTGTTGGGATTTTGATGGGGATTGCACTGAATCTGTAGATTGCTTTTGGCAAGATTGCCATTTTTACTATGTTGATCCTACCTATCCAAGAGCATGGGATATCTTTCCATTTTCTGGTATCTTCTTTAATTTATTTCTTTAGAGACTCAAAATTCTTATGGTACACAGGTCTTTCACATTTTTGGTTAGTGTTACCCCAAGGTATTTTCTGTTGTTTGTGGCAATTGTAAAGGATGATGTTTCTCTGATTTCTTTCTCCACCAATGTGTCATCGGTGTATAGCAGGGCTACGGATTTTTTTTTTTTTGAGTTAATCTTGTATCCTGCCACTTTGCTGAAGGTGTTTATCAGCTGTAGGAGTTCCCTGGTAGAGTTTTTCGGGTCACTAATGTAGACTATCATATTGTCTGCAAATAGTGAGAGTTTGACTTCTTCCTTTCTGATTTGTATTCCCTTGATCTCCTTTTGTTGTCTTATTGCTCTAGCTAGGATTTCAAGGACAATATTGAAGAGGTGATGAACTTATGGGACCAGAAAGCAGAATTGTGGCTATTAGGCTTCAATGTGGGTCTTTTAACAATGGGGAAACAATTGGTTTAAGGATATAAAACTGCAGTTGGACAAGGCATGGACTCTGTGAAGTCTTGAGGTCTACTGAGAGCATGATATGGTTGATAACAATATGCTATATTTTAAAAATTGTGAGATAGCATACTTTAAGTGTTCTCAAAACAAAATGATGAATATGTGTGATATAACATGTTAATTGGTTTAATTTAACCATGCCATTGTGAACATACTGTACTGTGTATCATAATTGTGCATGACTTTATTTATGAGCTCAATAAATGAATGGAAAAAAATTAAAAAAAGAAAGAATTGTGCTTTATCCTGAAAATAAGATCTGTACATTGGTTTCCTCCCTCAGCGTTTTCTAGAGCCAGAAAATGCCTACTTTACTCTCAGCTGAGACTCCTTATCAGCACACTTAAAAGCAGCAGGGTGCATCATTAGGAAAGCCAGCCACCTGCAGAGCCCTCCAGGTGCAAGAGACATTTGCTTTGGTTAATATTACCACAGTATTTTTACTTCATTAATTTATGTTATTCACCCTTTATTTCAAATTAGGACTGCCAAAACTAAATCCATAGATACCATGTCCCCGATTCATTTTTGTGAACACCTTATAGCGTGAACAGTGTTAAGTAACTTTTGTAGCTTGAAAATGACTGGTTAGCTTTTACAGCTGAAGAAAAAGAGTCCTATCAACAAAGTTTTCTTTAATTGGAATAATTGTTCAAAGGGGGAAACATGCCACTTTAGGTGGCCCAGGCTCTAGTAAGTACAGTATCAGAGAAATAAAAGTATTTTTAGCTTTTTAAGTACAGAGAAGTCTCCACTGAGTAGCTGTCAATGGCAATCCTCCATTGCTAACAAATAGCAGGTCTCAACTTAAGCTATTAGAACCTAGGTAGGACTTGTGCTTACATTTTTTTGTGTGTGTGTTTATGCTAAGTCATATTGACTTCTCAAACAAAGTAGTGAGATAAGCTTTCTCTCAAGATAATTTAAGTTGAATTACTGTCTTAGTCAAGGTTATTATTGCAGTGATGAAACACCATGACCAAAGCAACATGGGGAAGAAAGGATTCATTTGGTTTATACTTTCATCATGAAAGGAAGCCAGAACATGATCTCAAACAGGGCAGGAACCTGAAGGCAGGCACTGATGCAGAGGCCATAGAGGGTTACACTCAGCCTGCTTTCTAATAGAACAAAGGATCACCAGCCCAGATATAGCACAATTTACAATGGGCTGGGCCCTCCCCCTCCAATCACTAAGAAAGTGCCTCACAGCTAGATTTTATGAAGGCATTTCTTCAACTGAGGTTCCCTCCTTTCAGATAACTCTAACCTATGTCAAGCTGACATAAAACTAACCAGGACAAGAACTAATCTTTAAAAAAAGAAAAATAAATAAGTATATGAAGACATGGACGATATTAGAAAGATTGTAAACGGGAATTTTGAAAATTTTCTGTAAGTTGACTTGTAGCCAACTTTTATAAATAAAATTGAAATTGAATAAAATGAATAAAAAATGAAATTACATACTGAAGAAAACATTAAATGTTTTTGTTTTGTATTTTTCAGGAAAGCACAAACTACTCTAATTTTTTATTGCTTATTCTTGGCATGATGAAAATATTTTATATCATGATATCTCATTTAATCTTCCAAATTAAAGTAAACCTGCACATTTTACTGAATGGAATAAAGAATCTCTAAGTTAGGGACATTTAGGCGAATGGAAGTGTTAATGTGTAGTATTTCCTGCTAGACTTAGGCAAGAATCGTAATATCTAGAAAAGAAGAAAACCCGTATTTCCCAAACACAAGTAAATTTCTAAACATACATGGTAAGGAGAAAGAAAAAAAAAGGATCACAGGCTACTCAGTGACACACAAACAGTTGAATGAACTTACAGAGGATAGGAATAAACACCCATGTGATGTCCAAGGCTACACACACACACACACACACACACACACACACACACACACACACACACACACACACACACACGGGGGGGGGGATGATGATGAAGACAATTAGGGATTGGAAAACTGATCTCAGTAAAAGAATTATTAAAGAGAACTGAAGCTGAAATGACGATGGAATTGAAAAATTCATTAACTCAGAAAACTCAGGGGGAAAACCTTACAAACAGAACCGGACAAGTAGAAGATAGAGTATTGGAAAATACTTGAAGATAAAGTAGAGGAATTGGACCACACAAGCAAAGGATACAAGAAACTTACACCACCACCCCCCCACACATGTGCACAAGGAACATGAACTTGGAACACCAAGGTATAGGTATAGAAGGAGAAGAAGAATGGCATGCAATGGCATGGACTAGCTTTACCACAAGATTACAGACACAGTGTCCTGAGAAGTAATACTCAGTGTTAACACAACAACAACAAATTGCTCCACAAAGGTGCCTAAGGTAGTCTTCTAAGTGTCAGACTTTAAAATACAAATATTTTCAATGGGACAATTCTGACATTATTACCACACATTTACCTCTCTGATAGGATTTCATTTAGGGCCTACTGTTAAAGTTTCAGGCCCTGGCTTTCAGTCAAATGCCTACATAAATATTTTGTCTGTAGTTTACAATGAAATGGACAATTTGGAATGCTTATATGTTGAGGCAAGAGAAGCTGAAACGTAAAGCACACAGAAATCACTTTAAGACTACTTATTTTCTCTGGGTTTTGCACTCTGTTGTACAGACATTTTCTTGGCACCAACAGCTTTATTTTTTATCTCTTGAAGTAATGGAGGCCAATCTAGACTTACAAACAGCTCCCTTTCAAAGGGCAAAGTTTAACATTAATTCCTAGTAGACAAAGTCCAGGGACATCTTTGCACAAATCAAATGCATTCCAGATCTGTCATGAACTGGAAACAACACAGCAGGGCCTCGGGAAGCAAGTGATGAGAGTTCTGACATTCCCACACTGAAAGCACAAAGCCCACTCCTCCTGTCTCTCTGCAGGCAACCTTTCAACTCCCAGCTTCACTCAGAGATCTGAAGAGGGGTGTTGGCATTCAGACAACAAACTACCTGAGCAAATCTAAATGGGCTTAATGCCATCTACCTCAGACAAGCAAGAGCTCCATTCCTTTCTTCATGTCTGTCAACATCTGCTTTCTCAGGATTCTTAAGGTGATAAAAAAGAAAAAGAACTCTTTTTTGTCTTCTCCCTTCATGATTTACTCTTCTGATATAGGAATTCCATGGACTTATTATGCTCCTTAACCAACTCCTGATGCTACAAATGGGTCAGTGTGAAGTTAACACATTATTACTGCTATAATTATCCCTTGGCAGTAATGAGGAACAGCACCAGAAATCTGTGGTGGTCTCCAGTTTAACTGAATAGTAATACTGAATTTATAGGCAATCCATTGTCTTGTATCATACACAATACTAATACCATTAATTTTAAACTGTTTGCCTAAGGGTGTTCTTCTTTCATCACATAAAGCATATATTTATAGAAAAGAATACTCTGAGGAGCATACGCCTTTACTTAGTTACAAAGCTGGTGGAATCTACATTCTTTTCCTTTCCAATTTCATCTCCCATCTCTCTTCCTCATGTTTGTTAATTTGCAGCTCAGAATCTCTTTTGTTAGACAAATACATAGTAGTTCGAGATGTAAAACTACATTATTAATTATCCAGGAATTCCTTTATAAAGTCCTGCCAACTGGTGGCTTAAAGCAATGTTAAGTTTATTTTCTTACACTTCTGCAGGTAAGGAACTTGAAATCAAGATGTCCCCTTAAAGGGCTTCACTTCTATAGGTGGTGGTCCCAACTGTGCCTTGGCCGATGTCCTTGCTTCCTTCTTCATGTGGCCATCTTCTGCCATGTGGTTGAGTTGTCACATCACAGGACAGGACACATTCTAATATAGCTTGGCCTTAACCACAAAACGTTTAAATTTTGAGATTCAGGTAGATATGGATACTTAGGACAACATTAAGTGAGGACACATACCTGCCTGTTTCTTTTCTGGGGGTGGGGCTGGGGGACAGTACTTCTATATATTGTCTCAAACATCAGTTTGATTGACTTTTTCCCAGTACTGACACTACTATCCCCTATTAAAATCCTTTTGACTTCAAAGTTGTAGAAGTGGCTAACTTCAGCATCCAGAGTATACTATGCAAGAATTCAGCCATACCTTCATGACATAGGGTCATTAAAAGATGACCGAAAGCCTATAAGTTATCAGCATAAAAAAGATGGATTTTGCTAACCAACCACCTCAGTTTGACAAGAACTGGCTGAATATTTGTTGCAATCTGCACTTTGTTTCATTCATTTTGAGTTTTGAATGGACAACTAAACTCATAGGATGTTTTATAAAAATACTTTCTTATATTTGAAAAAATAACCCAAATCTTTTCAACAAGTTATCATTTTATATAAAAAACCAATAGGAAAGAATACACTCTCATTAGCCAACTTGAGACAGAATCCACAAACAAAGCTTTCTTGCTCTCTTCTCCATCCAGATTTTGCTTGTTCAGTAAGATAATTTCCATTCGATGCATTATAGCAGTTTACAATCTGTACAATAATTACTGCATACATAGCACCCATGAAAAATAATAGCAGAAAACTTCTCTAAGTCATCTTCCTCAGATCATGAGCAGCCTTTGAATCTCTGGGGTTAGAAAACACAGTGGAAACAAAACATTGAGGATGTTGTTCAGAGTTCTTCCAATTGCATCTACAGTGAGACTCAGTAATTTAAAACAGTAAATCTTGAATAATAAAGCTTTCCCCTAATATAAAGAACAAAGAAAGCATCTACTTTTTGTTGTGCACCACAGAAACTTATTTATTCACTTTACATTTACACAAGAATGCTATAATAAAATATCTGTACACTACTCCTGTTACAAATATAGATAATATTTAAAGTGACTTTATATATTCTAATGTAGGAGTTTCACGCTCTAAAATGGGATTGAACACATGATAATTCCTCACCAGTTGTCTCAGTAAACAGCTCCATCTGTTTCCTTTAGTCTTAAACTATTGTATTATAAGATGTTAATACACAGCAATGAAGTTATGTTAACCCCCTTAATTTTTCTGTCAATTTATTAATGGTGTACAACCAAAATAATTACTAACGCACTGCCTTTTTCTCTGTCATTAAGATTAATACTAATGGAAAAACAATAGCACAGTACACTAACATATTTTCAGTGTTGTGTCAGTATGTTAAATCAGCACTAGAAAGTTCGGGGCTCCTTCCTATGTCTTCCATGGCTGGATGGTTGTTTTCCTGAAGAACTGTAGCCAACACAGGGTAACAGCATTATTTTAGTTATAACAACGTGAAAACATAGCAGGTCAAAAACTGAAAATGAACACCAAGATATGCATTAAACACGATTTCTTTTTAAAGCTTAGTAAGACTGCTAAACCATGCTAGCAGAAAAATATATATTACAGGTAAGAAGATCCAGTATGCTACAGTGTTCACAATTTTAAAATAGACTGTTCAAGATTACTGTGTACATTTTTTGGGGGGTGGGAGACTGCCAGATTGGGACAATTTTCTAAAACTCAGGATTGTCTTCTTTTTGTAAATTTTTACTTTTTTTTTAAATCCTAATTTTCTGAAGCCATTTCTCTTGGCTAGCTTTAAGTTATTTTGTTTCCATATTACCAAGATGAGCCAATAATAATTTTGTCCACACAACTATAAATTGTTAGATGTCTTCAAAATAAAAATGAGGTTTACCTACTACGCCTATATTCCTTCTCTTTGAGTTTAGGACCATGAAATGCAAGGGGGAAGGAAAAATGTTGCTAAGTTGTCAGTAACAAATCACTAAATGTTTTTCTCCTGACCGCAGTTTCCCCCAATGAACACAGCATAGGGAGTCCACAGGGAGAGTTCCACTCTGTTACAGCAGGTGAGCAAGTGGCTGGGCTGGTTCAGCTCTGGCAACCTGTTCAGGAGAGAACCACAAGGGTGACAGTGCCTTTTGTCCGCTTAAGGATGGCAACAGCTTCTTCATGGGTTACTCCTTCTAGACTCTGCCCGTTGACAGCAATGATCTGATCGCCCCTTTTTAGACGCCCGTCTTCTGCGGCTGCTCCCTGCAATTATAAAGCAGGCTTGTTTACTTGTGAAAGAATTCAGCTTCACACAAAGAAAAGAGCTGAACAAGAATGCAAATTGCTCTGCATGTACACACATATTGCTCCAGGCACCCCATACCATTAAGAATGATGAACACACACAAAAGAGGCCTTTCTCCAAAATGGTTTTAACACTGAGATTCCAATCTGGGAGTGAATTTAGCAGTCAACAGAGTAGCTGGATGCTTTTTTGGCTGTTTAGCACAGCAGTTGGTAGCAACTAAAATTAATAAAGAATATTTGGGCATTTGCCTAGCAGGAGCGATTTCATAGAAATGAGGGTTTTCTATCCATAAAGAAGACCTACAGAATGACAAAAGATCAGTGAATAAGAAAAGCAGCTTTCAGAAAACAAAGCTAAAGACTCCAGAATCCGTAGAATTCCAGGAACAGAAAGCTCACATGGAGGCTGACCTGAGCAGGGTAAGGCAAAGTGATGATTTAAAAGTCATTCCAGGGCTGGGGAAGACACTGCTTGTGTAGTACTTGTCCAAGATGAATGAGGCCTCGAATTCCATCCTCAGAACAGACCCCAGACAGGAGCCCCCCAACCACTGCTACTTGTAATTTTTCCTAAGCTTTGGAAAGAAACAGTGCTCTAGCTGTCTTGGTTCTTACTGTTAGGGTAGAGACATCCTCCTATTTCTACAGGCCCTAAATAATTATGATTAAACACAGACATCCTATTTAAAAAAGAACCCCATCTTAAGGCATGCATATAGAAGATAATTATGCAATTAAATATAAGATTAAAAATATGGAAAAGTTAATGAGGAGTGTATAATGATGAAATTCTTAAAATATGTTCTAACTAGCATGCCTTAAATAAATCGTTCCTAGGCCGAGGAAAAGGATTGCATGGTGCTTCTATTCACTGGCAAATGCTGGCTGTATTTTTGGATATACCAATAACTTTTTAGAAATCTCACAAATTAAGCCTACAGCTAGCTTGTCACAAGAACAGCACTTTAAACTGGCTGAAAATAGTAGTATTTTTCTAAAATAATAGAACTAAACTTCCATAAACTAAAGGACCACAACACTTAAAGAGCCCAGATGAGATCTTTACAGGCCTGACATTCATTTTGTTCTTTTACACTGTAAAATGTGAGATTCCTGGTTTCCTTTTGCAGGAAACATTGTTCAATTTTGTAGTCTTTGAAAATGGGTCTTAACAACACAATATCAATCATTATGTGTTTCCATTATTTTAATGACTTCATCAAAATTATAGTCTCTTTATTGTTATTGTAAACAGTCTTAAGATAGTTTAGTAGATGACTACAAATATATACAGAGCTTTCTTTTCAAAAGTAATTGAATCCCTTGATTGCAAATCATGCTTTATCATTGATAACAGGTCTCCTTACCACTCCTTGAATTTAAAATACGTTTTTCTTTTCAATTAAACTTATATACACCCTAGTTATAATGTGGTATGCATTTTCTATATTTTTGTGTACCTAATTTATATTTCACAACTACAAAAGAACACAGAGGAAAACATGCCAGTCCTTGGCAGTAGGTATATTATGAAAGTCCATTTTCAAAAGATCATCATGTACAACTTGCTTTCAAATGAAAAGGATAGGCTTAATTATTTTATGTATATTGTTGAGTTTCCATGGAGTTTCAACTCGAGCTTATTTTTCTCTAAACATAACTAAACTTCAAATCGGACAAAAATATTTAATGACCTGTTTCTGTAGGGAATTTAGAAAGAAAATGTCAATGTTAACCATTTGGCATCACCTCAGGCCATAAACTAATAAGCCAGCTGCTGACCAGTATTAATTAATGTCTAGAAGGGAACAGAATGGTTAAAACTTGAAAGCTTACCTTTGCAAATACTGTTTTCACATAAATTGGTAAGTCTCCATGAGGGCTGCCATATCCTCCTACAATGCTGAAGCCTAAGCCATCTGGTCCTCGGTCTAGTGTTATAGTCTTACACTGTGGAGGTCTACAGAAAAGGGAAGGAGAAATGAGGCTCAAGACCAAACCCACACAGACACACAGACACACAGACACACATACACCCTTACTCTGTGCCTTGTGCATTACCTGACTCAAACTACAGCTAGCATGCTTCTTCTGTAATTGATGTTATTGACAAGAAAGATGGTATTTATTGCCTGTTCTCATGGAACAGAAATTCTCATTCTTTTTTCATTTATTGGGAGAGGAAAGGGTGAAAGTTTAGAGGGCCATATTGTAGAGTTAGAAACACTGGTCTCAACTTGAGAGAGGAAAATCAATTGTGAGCAATGCAAGGGCAGCAGCAAATAGTTTGAAAATTCAAATGTGCTTCTCTTTACTCTTCCTCTTTTCTAGCACTTTTACATTTAGTGTTGTTTTCCAATACATTAAACATTTTCAATCAATAGTTCAATCAATAAGAGTAAGATGTCCTCTCAAAAAAAATCAAAACTGAAAACTCAGGAAGTGTGGTAGGGTGAACTGCTGTCTATAATCTACCCATCTCTGACCAGGTAACTGTGTGTAATCTACCCATCTCTGACTAAATAACTGTTTGTAATCTACCCAGCTCTGACTAAATAACTGTTTGTAATCTACCTAGCTCTGACAAGGTAACTCTCTAATCTACCCATCTCTCACTAGGTAACTGTCTGTCATCTACTCATCTCTGACTAGGTAACTGTCATCTCTCCATCTCAGACCAGGCAGCTGTTTATAGTGTACTCATCTTTGACTAGCTGACAATTAAAGCATTGGCACCTTCTACTTCTCCCATTATGTTATCTCTGTGTGAGTGTTAGAACATGGGAAAGACACTGCATTTGTCTGGAGCATTTGATTTGAAAACAACAAATGATGTACCACTGATAACGTATGTGCTCACCCTAAGTCATCCGGAAATATACTGCTTGATGTTAGCCCAGTGAAAGCAAGACACGGGTTGGCAAGCTCTTGCTGATGACCTGTGACCACACTCACATCTCCCCCAGCAACCACCTGTGTGTTGTGAAAAGTGAAAAGAGAAGAACATATGTTCATGTAGCTTGAGAGACTCCAAAAGACTTCTCTCCAAAAAAACAAATGTGGTTTAAAATGAGTATTTTATTGCCTACTTAATCAAAGAAATGATTAAAATATTATTAAATAGAAAGGAATTTCACATTGCCCAGACACCTCTTTAACTGTCCAGATAGTAAAAATTTCCTAAATTAAATTCTCTAATTTTCTTTGATGTTTATAAATCATGACTTCATGTGCAATTATTTTTCAAAGATCTTTAGAAGACACGTCACTCACAGAGCACACAAAATTCTAACAATTAATCATTGGTTGCTAAGGCCCCTGTATTTTTCCCTTTAGACATAAAATGTAAAATAATGAAGGCACTGGGATGAAATGTTACAGAACATGTTTCATAATGCTTTCTTGGAGCTCTCATTTTAATCACTGACATTCAAGGGATATATTAAATAAAATCATTAGCAGGAGACTGAATCATTTTTACTTAGCACCAGAGCTCCTGTGTCCTCAGGCTACCTATATTCTGAACGGTGCTGGGGATAAAAGCCTTACCTGCATTTCAATGGAGCCAGGGGCATTTTTCATCAAGTTAACTGCTTGGGTATGAGTCATCCCTTCCGTGGATGTGCCACAGATGGTAACAATCCTATCCCCAACCTGCAAGACAAACAGTCACCATGCAGAGCAGGGCTGACAGGCTAGCACAGGCTTTCCTCTCTACCACTCACAGCACACCTAAGTTGCCACCCACCAGTGAAATATAACCAAGGAGAACACTAACTCAAGTCTAAGAATCAACTCTAAAAAGAGATGCAGGACAGATGAATTTGATAGTTCTAGAGGAGGGAGAGTGATGAGAAAAGAGTCACTCTTCCCTGGACCTACTTTTCCTGAGTAAGGTATTACTTCTTATTAAAACCATAAAGAATCAGTGTTATTTGGAAGCCAGATTTTTCTCTGGGCATCATCACCGTGAGTGTTAGATGAGACCGTAAGTCAAAGGCTGGCAAACTAAGGGCAGCAGAGCCAATCTGGCACACTGCCCACCTCAGTTAATAAGATTTGGTTGGAAGACAGCATGCTTACTTGGCTATTTCACAGGGCAGAGCTGGGCACTTACAAGAGTCCTATGGCCCAGTTTAAAGTGTTCACTTGCTGTGTTTATAGGATGTTCATTGACTCTATGGCACTAAGGTATAATTAGTTTCTCAGTGTCCATCATAAATTTAGAAGTGCTGACCTATTCACTCCCAAACTTGAAGTTATTTAACTATGAGAAGATTCTTCTGGAAACCCAGTGTACATCTCAGGCATAAGAGATTTTCCTTTAGAGACCATGCTGTCGAAGGAGGGTGTGCTGGCTCAGGAGAGGCTTCTGCACTGCTCTACACTGGGGCCATCTGTTAACCTTGAAGAAAATTTGTATGTTCTACAGTATTTTAAATCATATTAGCATTAAACTTTTTAATAAAATGAAATAAACAATATTTTCAATTTGGTATGGTCCAGTCAACATTTAAACAAAGAAGACATATAAAGGACGGTTCCCTCTGTACCTGTGCACTGAACACATTTTGTTTTCTTTTTAATGTTTTCCACAGTTGTAATTGCCTGACAGAAATTGCACCTGACAACATCATGTTCCCCTTTTGTTATTTTTTTTTTATCTTCCACTTACAGTAAGCTCAACCAAAGCTCCGCTAACAATTTGAAAGCAGATCTAAACCCTGGCCACAGGTGGCTGGATTGAAAACCTGGAAAAGGCTGCTAGATTTGCCAGGGCCATTATGGTGAGTAGGAAAACGTACTCGGAGTTTCTGGGTTTGAGCTGCAACACCGTTTGGATGCATCATTGCAATAAATATAGGAACATCACCAAGTGGGCTGCCCACTCCTCCAGCAATGCTGATTCCCAGCGAGTCCGAAGGTCCCTGCCATGGAACAGATAGAGTTTGGTCAAAGTAGTACTTTAAACTGACCTTTTGTTTGTTCTCTGGCACATAATATTCTATTGTCAGTTAGGATCTTCCAGGTATGAGTGTGGAAAATACTTCCTTTGACACAAGAGCTTTAGGAATGTGTCTGTCTGGAAAGTAAAGTAATCACCATATACTAAATCAAGTCAAGTTTGGTAAAAGGCAGGAAAACTCAGGAAGCAAGAAGACTACAGTGCGCAGGTCCCGATGTTGAACGTGGGCCTAACACTTTCTACTGCAAGGCCTGGAGCACATGCACTGTCCCCAAAGCTCTGGGTCGTGCACAGGCCTTCAGTGAACATGAAGCATATACTAGGGCGGCATCTGATTTTGAAGAGACTGCAATAAGCATCAGCAAATCATGACCTTAGATTCTCTCTTACATGTGGTTAGTGGGCCATATATCCTAATATATTCTAAATAAAAGCATATTCATCAGCACAAGAAGTGAGAGGCAAAGAATTATTTTGTGTAGGGGCAGAATGATAATATCTTTTGACAGTATAGAAAATATAAATAAGGACTTTTTATTATCATACATAAGAAATTTGGCAATGATTGAATTGTATTATTTCCACTACTTACAACACACACATTTTTCAGATGGGCACTGTAAAACATTCAACAAGAAAATACAAATTAATTGCCTTGGAAGACAGCACATTACCTTTTTTATTTCAACTGTTCTTAATCCCTGAATTTCAGATGCTACTGTAAAGGCAGAAGCAGACAAAAATATGATTGTTAAAACATTTTTCGGCTTCTTACCATTTTAGCCAACGCATGAAGTTGGATGGCACTGCATGGCTATCTTTTTTCAAAAGGGTGCAGTTGGTCATCAGCAGTACACACGATTAAATCCAGTTCATGTGGAACTCTATTTCCCCAGGTGGAAAAGTGTACTTGCCATTCTATCTCACCCCCTCCCCTTGTTTTGGCTTTGATTCTGTAACTGTACAGTCTACTCTGACTGAATCAAGCCCAGACTATACTTTGGATATAAAGTTACTCACACAGCTGAGAGGAAGAGTTATGGATGAGTTAAAAAAATCTATGCACTAAGTGTCTAAATTTCTAGAATATTAGTCACATTGCAAATAGAGACTGCCATATGGCGAGTTTCTTCAATTTGAAAAACTCTCAACCAATGCATCAAGCCAAAAATTCTCTGCGCCATGGTTTTATGTAATTAAAACACAGGAGGATTGTGTCAATTCTTTTCAAAATTTTTGTAATCTTAATGAAAAAAATAAGGCTTTGCTTAGTGGTATTTTCTGATTTACTGGAGTTACATTCAACACAGAAAAGGAACAAAATCAAATACACTACTCTGCATGGTAAGAAAAATTACAGAATCTTGATAATAATGCATCTATAATTTGTAAAGCAAACATAAGTGGGAAAAACTGCCACAGGGCATGCCTTCATTTGCTCAGGATTTTGGCCAGTGCATGTTTTAGATCTACATTAGGATATGAGATGGTTTGGGGAGGAAATGGGCTCAGTGGTAAACAACTAAAAAAAAAAAATCGGTATCAGTAGCCAAAATTCAGAGCAGTAGGCTTCATGCATAAAATGTTAAGCCAGTCTTACGTGCATTCTTCTTCGAGTTACTTTCCAGTGATTCAGATGCATTTATTCCAGAAAGTGGAAGAGTGAAGGATGACAGGCTACTGTCACTCACCTAAAATATACAGCAATTATTACAGACAGTTTTGGGAAATTGTAATTCCCCTAAGTACAAAATATTTCACAATTCCACTTGTTTATCTCATCTAATGAGAAACACTGTTAAACAACAGTTGTATTTGGTAATTTAAGGGCAATTTAAGCGTAGTTATTGGAGTCCTTTTTCTGTGGAAGGAATAATGATACAAATAGTTGAAGATGAAAGGATAGTTGGGAGTTGATTTCAACCTAAATTTCAACTAAAATTTTACTGGTCTTTCATAATCTATTTCAAGACTTAACTCTCTTTGAATTTAAACAACCACACAACAGCTAGGGCTTAAAACTATGTAACAAGGACCAGTGAGCTGGAACCTAATGGCAGTAATTAAGGAAGTTGGTAAATGCTCATCATGAACAGACTCATGAAAATGAGATTCTGTCATCAGAAGATAATACTGCAGAGAAAAGCTTGCCAAGAATCAAATTATTCATTTATTATATTTTTGTGTGTATGCATATTCGTGTGTGTGTGTGTGTGTGTGTGTGTGTGTGTGTGTGTGTGTGTGTGTGTATGTGTATGTGTGTTTGTGCACGCACTCTGGGGACCTACATGTGCATATAAGTGTGCCTGAGTAGAGGGCACAGGTCTGCCTTAGGTACCTTGCTTTCTGAGCCAGAGTTTCTCACTGGGACCTGGAGCTTGCCAGTGTGGTTAAGCTGGCAGGTTAGTAAACAAGCTGCATTTACCAACACAGAACTGGGATCAAAAGCACTACAAAAAACAAGTTCTGCAGATTTAACTTAAGTCCTCTTGCTAACTCAGCACACACTATCTCCCTAGTCCATGAATCAAGTTATATTAATATTATACTTCTATAAAAGATGGTTTACAATCACTTACCTGGAATTTTCCAGATGAATATTGATTGATATTTGTTCAACAGTATCTTCAAAAGTATGTCACCCTTGACTGGATCTGCCTACACTGATTAAGCAGCTAACTCTGAGATGCTGGAAGAGAAATGCTGGAAACAAATCCCTCTATATTGCTAAGAGCCCTCAAGATCCAGTAGCCCTACTGGCCATGTTTCTCTTACTCATCACTGTCAAACTCTACACCCAGTTCCACATTCCTGGAGGGCTGGACCTGTGTCTGTAAGGCTGGGCAGACTGTGGGGACATCTCTGAGTTCCTCTTCACACGTGGACTGGTTTTGTTCATAAACCCCACATCTACCCACCTGGCTACTTTGAGAAGGCCTCCTCTCTGAGTGGAAAGGACCAGCTTTGATTCTTCCAACTTCCAGGGTTACTGTGCCTAGGGAACACTAAGGGAGACAGGTTATGAAAATGTAAAAACAAACTTCTACAATCATCTTTGGAAAAACATGGTCTAAAACTAAAAGCATCTTCCTTTTGTGACTTCCATAGACAGGGTAAGCCAATTCTTTGCGAAAAACACTTTCTAAACATTTAAACTCATAATAATAATAATAATACAGTAGCTGTGTTGTCCATCTCAGTGTTCCACAATTTACATGGAGCTCATTCCTACCAAGACAAACACAAATTGAGAATTAAGTAATTTCTCATGAATACTAAGACCATAAAAAGGGCAAATGAACCAGGGAAACTCAGGATTTGAAATACAAACTAAAGCTCTCAAATCACTACCTGCACAATTTACATTTCCCTTAATAGAGAAGGTACTCAAATAATTGAGCCAAATTTCCCTGATGCATGGGAGTTGAGCAGACCTACTCTATAATACTTAGAAAAACACTTCTACAAATGTAATATTACAAGCTGACACTAGGTAAGAAATGCAATGTAGTCTAAAAATAATGCAAATGGCGCAAGGAGGTGTGCAAGATCTAGGGCTTTTAGAGTCAATTTTTTTAACATTGCAAAAATAGTTCAATAAAATTTATGTACATACATTATTTGTACATTTAAGATTGTCTCTTTTAAAATAAAGAATTAGACAAAACAGCAACAAGCTAGAGCAAGCCAAATATACAACATATAAATGTTTATGGCTCTCATTGTATATATTGCCTGACTGTTTTTAAAATGGCTAGCTTGAATGACTTAACTCATTTAAATGATCTCAATGTGACCTTCTCCTCCTCTCTCTTTCTGTAAGATCTGTCCATCTTATGGAGCTAACAAATGTTCCTAATTTATCTCCAAAAGGAAGCTATACTTCCTTAAATAATTCTGGTTACTAGCTAAGCATGAGTCCCAGACCAGGTTAAGCTACAGAGTAAGACCCTGTTTCAAATACCAATCCCTTGCATCCACAAAAAGAAACAATTCTGACAACTTTGTTTTGATGACTTTAATAAACAATAGGTGTAATGTGTGTTCCATTAATTAATGCAGTGCCAGTTCCTACCCAAACCACAGAGGTTAAAGGTGGAGGAGCTTCACCTGGAAAAGGCCTCTGGGAGTCCAGCCTGAGAGATTCCCATGACAGCACGTGCCCAGTTGCCCTAACAGCTACAGAGCTGACACACATACAGCATACAGGCTCATGTACACTCAGACCCAGATGTGTGGAATAAGCAATAATAGTGTTATCAAGTGAATGCTGAATTCAACTTCAGGAGAAAAATATAGCAGGCAAAGAAAAATGCAGTAAACAACAAGTCACTTAAAATACAATCTCCTCATGAAACTGGACTATTTACTAACAGGGAAATTCTACCTCACACAAGTTGTTTTTGAATGACTGTTCTGCACTTTACAGCTCATTTTCAGGATGACTCCACCTTCCAACAGAGAACCGTTCCCCAGGAAGAGCTTTCTTCTGAGGAAATCTGTTTCACAGTGTAAGATGCATTAAAGCTCTAAGTGCCATTGGGCCTTGTCACTGTCACAGTAATTCCTAGTGTTGGTGCATTGGGTCAGTCTGTATTAAACTCCCTTCAGAGAATGATGACATATTGGAGGAGAGTTTGACAATATCTTTAAAATAGAGCAACAGTATTGAGTCCTATGGGAACTGGGCTACATATTCCCTGTGTGAAACAGACTGAAATTCTTCTAACTGACATCACAAGACTAAATACCAATTCTGCTCTGCCTAGACAGGGTTCACGAAGAGGCTGAAAAAGAAAAGCCAGAAAACATGACCCCCTATGATGCTGTGGGAGGCCCTGGTGGTCTCTTAATACATCCTAAATTGTAAGAATAAATCTAGAAAGAAACATGGAAGAACAGATGTCAAAACTTTTGGCCAGGCATTGGTGGTGCACACCTTTAATCCCAGCACTTGGGAGGCAGAGGCAGGCAGATCTCTGTGAGTTCAAGGCCAGTCTGGTCTACAGAGCGAGTGCCAGGATAGGCTCTAAAGCTATACAGAGAAACCCTGTCTTGAAAAACCAAAAAAAAAAAAAAAAAAAAAAAAAAAACCAAAAAAACAAAAAAACCTTTTTCTGTCTGAATATTCTGTTTTAAATATGCACTTTAAAGTTTGCTATTTTTTTAAGGTATCTGTGTCATGAATTCTAACAAAGTTATTAGGCAAATACACAACAATATATTAAATGATAACAATTTTACTGTTTTATCTGAGATGACTAATAACACAGATAATTACTATACAAAATTATGTTTGTTACTTGATTTATACCTTTAATAGGGCAGCAACTGCTTCCTGGGTGGCATTCCGGACATCTTCTCCATTCACCATTAAAATCTGGTCCCCCTGCATCAATCTCCCATCAGCATCTGCAATGCCTCCTTTGACAATATCTGATACAAACACCCCAGTGTCATTTCTGCAAGCAACAGTGGATTTCAGCATTAAGACTGGTTTTCAGCTGTCATGCTTATTTAATCAAAAGTAGTTATTCTAAGTGAAAATTATGTCTATCTTTAAGATTGGGGTAGCTTTGCCAGCATATGAGCAATTACAGCAATTACAATCTCAAAAGGGTATTTCATAGATTGAAAGTATCTCTCGGGGCATATCTAGTCTTCATCAGTCATGTACTCTGAACAAGTAAGTACAATTCTTATTTTATGGGTCACACACCTAGAAGATGGTAAAACAACATTGAGGAAACAGTGGCTGGGTACTGAGTGCCTGCTTTTTCCACACCACACTGAAGTTTTATAAGAACACTGTTCTGTAGACATGTGAGCATGTTGAGATTATCATCAATGTCATTAACATTACTGAAAATAAAAAACAGATACATACTACAAACTGAAACTGTTTCTCAAAGTTTAACCACATTACTATGATGTATTTAGGTTATTACATATAATAGATTTAACTTTATATATAGATTTGCACAAACCTAACAAACATTAATCTTATTGATGCACACAACTGAAAACAAACCTTAGGGTTTTCCATTAAGATATAAAAGTAAACAGGATTGTACAATAAAAACTGAATTGCACAAGAAGACTTCAAATATACCATCTAATCATAAAATCATTCCATTCTAACCATGGATTTTCTCATTTTTAAATAGGATGTTAGGACTAGATAGTCTAGTTAGGTTTTATTGCCAGAACTTTGTATAGTGTTCTGCTTACCTAACAGACCACAGCAGCCTTGTAGCTGAAATGATTTTTCAAGAATGAGACTACTGGTGCTGTATCCCCCAAACAGCCCACTTTTCCCAGACATACTCCTATTGAGATTCAAGCAACACCATGCACTTTCTCTATGCATTAAAAAAGAAGTTAGGTATTCAATTTTCTCTGCAAAAACAAACTGGTAAACGTATCCTTTTAATTCTAATACAGAAGTGTGGCTGCAGACTAGATAAGCACAATTCATAGGTGGTGCCTCGCTAGAAGGCTGCTCTGATAAGGTGGTTTGTACGGACTAAGGACAGCTGGTGGAAACTCGGGGCTACTGCAGCCTACACAGAAGCTAATCCTGAGTCCTGATTTATCTGCTTAACTATTCAATAGATTCTCACCCTGATGGTCTTCTAATAAACAAGGAAGAAATGTTTATGAAATTCACTAGTGGTTAATATGACTTCTATAAACATTGGTTAATATAAATTACATACCAATAATCTTTTTAGTTATGTATGTATTTTAATAATAAAGAACTGAATTTAAGTGTACTCACTAATCTTTTCTGAAGTCCTGATTTATGCTTTCAGTCCTCTGCTGGTGGCACATGCCTTTCACGATGACCCTTGTCCCTAGACTATCTACCCTCTGTCTCCTTTAACATAACAGCTATCTTCTTTTCTTGAACCTTTTACCCAACCTCTCTCTTAAATCGGGAACTCCATTGGTCCCTTTCACATTTCCATTTCTAGCTCCCCCAATGTGCCTCTGGGACTCTTGATAAATTCACTTGCTACAAGAGTTTCATTCATCAGAGCATGATTTTTTAAGATTTTAATTCTTTAATTTGTATTATTGGTTTTACTGTGTATGTGCGCGCATGTGCACATGTGGATGTGTGCGTGCATGTGTGTGTGTGTGTGTGTGTGTGTGTGTGTGTGTGTGTGTGTGTGTTGTGTGTGTGTGTGTGTGTGTGTGTGTGTGTGTTGTGTGTGTGTGTGTGTGTGTGTGTGTGTGTGTTTGTGTGTGTGTGTGTGTGTGTGTGTGTGTGTGTGTGTGTGTGTGTGTGTGTGTGTGTGTTACTTGTGTGTGAGTACCAGGGGAGATGAGAAGAGGGTCTTATATCGCCTGGAGCTGTTATAGACAGCTGTGAGCCTCCCAGTATGGGTGCTGGGAAATGAACCCAGCAAATGAGTCACCTTTAGTGTTCCCAGGCACAGTAACCCTGGAGGAAGAAATTTTCTGAGGTCAAGAATTGTTTCTTGCTTAACTTCTCCTCAGCATGTAATATACCTTTTGGCACACAGCAGACATTTCATACCAAATGACCTTTGCTGAAGACTATATAACCCTCCAATACACTGACTTACAATGTCTACAGCAACAGAACATAAGTCATTGATAAATTTGTTTAAAGCTATAATCGGTTTCAAAAGGGCCCGGGTTTGTTCTCTTCAACACACCTCTTGCCAACAATACTCAAGCCAAGGCCTTTGCCTGGCCTCTTTTGCAGATCAATGGTGAAGGTATCACACACATCCTCTTCTTTGTATGGGGCCTCATCTCGATAGAGCGTCAGCCGTACTCTTTGTGGCGTCTGCCTCAGGACATTGATTGCTTCATCGTGTGTAGCCTTTCTCAAGTCAATACCATTCACCTGTATGAGGCAGGACAGTGGTGGTGAGGAGCTAGGTGAGGTGAGTGGAGGAAGGGAGGAAAGAGGAAGAAGAAAGAAGAGAGCCAAGAGGAAGAGGGGAGAGAAAGAAGGAAGGACAAGCCCATCACCCATGTCCTTTGCTTTTTACTCTAGGTTAAAAATAGCATTTGTACCTCTAAAATCTGGTCTCCAGCCCACAGTCTTCCATCTTTGCATGCTGCCCCCTCTTCATAAACTTCATGGATAATAATAGCACCCTAGAGGCCAAAACATAGCATACCCACGTGTTATCCATTCTCTCTAGGAATGCTGGAAATACAGGAATCCAAGGACACTGCACTTTGTATATAGCTAAAAGGGCAAGTACATGGGTCCATATGTGAGCCATGCAACATACTGTAAGAAAACATCTAATGACATAATTTTTGTTAAAAGGTTGGAAGAAGTATATACTTTTTTCTGATGATAAGAGAAATTTCAAGATAAAATTCATAAAATTTATAAAGCATATACTCATATAATGAGATATAACATCATTATGATCTACAGATGGAAAGCTTTTAAAGTATTTTGAAATGTACAAATTGTATATAAAATATTTCACATTCTTCTCAATATGGGGCTGAGATAACCTGAGTATAAGTAAAAAGGAAGTTAAACAATGCCAAGGACCAATGAAGTGATACAAACACTCTGAAATTTTATATGGAAGACAGTCTATTTAAGTCAGTGTTGGCTTCAGCAAAGTCATAATCCTAGTTTCTATTACCAGTGATAGATATTTTTTCCACCTGTACATCACATTTAACAGTAGTGACAAATCGCTGCCTTATGGTCTCATGGACCACCTGAGTGCCTCTGAACTGGGTAGAGTACTTACCAGCAGTGTGTCTGACCCGCCAACAATACTCAGGCCCAGTCCTGTTTGCCCTTTGGAAATCTCAATGGTTGTTTCACATCCAGGGATAATGGGACAGGTGGCAGGGTCAGAAGCAAAGACTGCTGGGGTTGATGACCTGCTTGTATCTAAAAATGAGTTTAGAATGGATTAGCCATACATACAAACTACTCAGCAAGAACTAATGTCAAATTCAGCACACGTTACCTATGAGGATGGAGAAAGGAAAGAGATTAGGGAAAAGGCAACTTCAAATCCATCTTGAACATTTTAACCATTTTGTATTTAAAATATCAAAGTAGTGTGACTAATTCATTATCACTAAACTGGGGGGTAGGCATAAAATTACTTGTAATTTTTAATGTTATTTTGTAATTTTTTAAGTTGCTGCAGGTAAAGAGGACAGAATATGAAAGAAAGCAAAGTGAGAGCTGGGTTGAGCCTCTCCTATACTTCACCAGAGACAAACTTCTTCTTGTGGAAGATGCATTCTTCACACTCAGAGCTGAGCTGGCCTGCACAGACTCACAAGCACACTCAGATGAATGAAGCTCACCATTAATTCTGGTCATGGTGCTGCACCATGGTTTGACAATGTTCTCTTTTTCTTGGTATCTAGAAGCATCTCTTCTGATGTAATCAGTTCTGAGCATACTTACACACACACACACACACACACACACACACACACACACACGCAAAATATTCACTTTATTCATTTCTCATCTTTCTTCTTGGGTCTCACGTATTTTTATGCTTTCTACATTAAATCCTGCTGCATAACTTTCTGAATTAGACAAGGACACAGTGTGAAAAACAAGGGGTACAATCACATGCCTTGTTTTCTGAGTGTGCACAAGACAAACTTTTTATCACACAGGAAAGAGTGGGGTTAGGAGAGCCACTCTTGTTGAGCAGTGTGTGATGTAGACAAGATGTTCTCTTTCCAGAAAATCAGAAGAAGACTATGTTCTTCCTCCCGAAATGGTACAAACATGTGTATGGTATCTTCATTTATGCTAAGTTTTCATTGAGTGTTTCATATTCTATATGCAATTCTATTTAGGATCTAACATTAAATGAGAAAATCTTCATTGAAGTATTAATGGTTATTTCAATGAATTTCCCAGCCCTTTTAACACAGGATTATTGCTATCAGAGTCTTTCATTAAGACGTTGAATAGGTGTATTACAAATGCTTCAGGTCTGTTTTGCTTAACAAACTTCTACATGAGTGGAATATTTCAGTTTGTATTATGGGTCAAGAATATGTCTCCCTTGCCCACCTTCCATAGAAATGTTAATGTTCAAATCATTTCTAGATGATGCTTTGGAGATTTTAGAGTTGTCTATTATTTTATTATCCATGAACATTCTCTTTTAAAAAAGCAAGTTTTGTTTTGTTTTGTTTTGAGACAAGGTTTCTCTGTACATCTCTGGCTGTCCTGGAACTGGATCTGTATACTAGGCTGAACTGGAACTCAGAAATCTGCCTACCTCTGCCTCCTGAGTGCCGGGACTGAAGGCACATGCCACCATTAAAAATTTGCTCCAAATACTAAATTGTGAGTTTAGTGATACAAGAAAGTCTCACCCCTCAGTATCTCATCTGACATGAGCTTTCTATTTCCCTGAGCTCCCAACCTGAATCTATCACGTACACAGCAACAGCCAGCACTTTAAGCTTTAGTGTAATAGTGGCCAGTATTAATCCTAGCTGTGAAACAGGATCATTATGTATGCACCTCATGTATCAGGAAACTGAGACATTTCACCAGGAGAAGTTACAAAATGACATGTATGATTCTCTACATGAATGCCTGTAATTGCATGTTCCCTTAGCAAAAACTTGAGTGTGAAGAAAGACAACTCTCTTGGTTTAGGGAGGATAGCAGGTACCACAGTGGCTTCCTTATGTAACCTATACACACAGGTCTACTGCCCAGTGGTCCACACTTTTTATCAGTTATTCCCTCTTTAAACCTTTCAGTCACTGAAGATGCTTTGACTTTAATGTCCTTCAAACTGCCCTGTGGGCAGGCCTGTTCATTTAAAGGAATACCCGCTATTGAGGTTGCCCTATGTGTAGGAATCTCATGAGCCATTTAAAGGAAGACCCTCTATTGAGGTTGCCCTATGGCCAGTCCTTACTTGGGATGGAGTCTGGGTCCAGAGTTGGGACTGCAGGAGACTGGGCACTCTCTTTCCTTTCTCCACTGGCTGAAGAAGCTGCTGAGGGCACAGCCTGGCAAGCTGGATTCTCAGCTCGAACAGTCAGTTTTACAGTTGCCTTTGCTGTCTTCAGAAGGCTGATAAACTGGTCAGATATTGATATGAAAGAGAACAAAGTTCAAGACAAATGAGTAAACGTATACAAATAAAGCACCAGAATTGCTGGAATCTCGTGTGTGTGTGTGTGTGTGTGTGTGTGTGTGTGTGTGTGTGTGTGTGTGTGTGTGTGTGTGTGTGTGTGTGTGTGTGTGTACACATTTATGGGCATGCATGTTTGTGTATGCATATGTACGTGTGGGCATGTCAAGGCCATAGGGTTTTACACTGGCTTGAGGCTCACTGATCAAGCTGGGCTGGGTGTCCAATGAGCCCCAGAGAATTTCTGTTTACTCCTTCCTCATCAGAGGATTATAAAAGCTCGCACATCATTATGTCAGCTTTTTATTTCACTTTCTCCTATTCTTCCTCTTCCTCCTCCTTTCAACATGGGTTCTGACTATGTGTCCCTTATTTGTAAAGATTTACTCATTTATTTATTATTTGGTATGTGTGGATGCATGTGTATATATATGTAGGTGCCAGAAGAGGGTGTCAGATCTCTTGGAGTGGAGTTGAAGGCAGCTGGGTGCTACCTGACATGGGTGCTGGGAACAGAACCCATGTTAGTTCTGCTTGAAGCACACTTTACCACTGAACCCTAACTCCAGTCCCACAGATTCAGATCCTTAGACACTCCATTGGCTGAACTAGCTCCCCAGATCCAGTGTTGTTGGGCTCTACCTCATCTGTTATCAAGAAAAGAGAGACAAATGATTTCCCCATGACTCCAAAAAGAAATCTTCCACCAGTCCTTCAACTGTCCAATGAGATTACAAATATGGCTAATTTCTACTCTCCTTCTAGAATAGCTTTGTCAAGATTCTTCTTTATGTTAGTATATTGGGGGACTGGCTCTCAACTTATTACATGTCTAGTCAAGTTTGTCCATTTCCCTAGATCGCTACAATGTTTATGTCACAGAAAGCATTTTGTCTTCTCTCTTGTTCTACAAGGGATCTGAAGCAGCTTCCACAAACTTCGACAAACACACTGATAAGCACACATTAAAGGCAGGGAGCAAACTAAGCAACAGTAAAGTCAAGGCAAATGCAAATCAAAATCAGACTTATAGGTTAAAGGACCGAAGTGAAGATTTAGTTATTACAACTGAAAGATTTTTAAACAGCTTTAAGTTTCTTGGTGGCCAATGTAGAAAGGGATTCTACCCCAGAAGAGGTAGTGAATCACATCCCAAGGAAACAAAGCTTTTTTTCCTGGAGCTTATATACAAATAGCATCATTCAGATTCTAGTTACAAAGATCTGTTAAACACCAACAAATATCAGGCATGTAATGGCTGCATCTTCAAATCTATTTAATAACAATACACATGACAGCTACCTAAGGCTAAACATTCATAAGGAAAATATACCCTTATTCTCATCATGAAGTAAGGAGACAACACTTAGCAAAAATAACAGGCAAAATCATAACATCATCTTGATTAGAAATTAGAAAACAAAAACTGGGAGGCCTGAGGAAAATTCTCTTTTTGGAAATAATAATCCATTTCATATATCTACCCAGGCTTAATACCTATGCCCCCAACTGAGCCAGGCCAAAGGATGGGTTAGCAGTGCCACTGCCTTTACTGCAAAAATACCTTCTCAACAGGACACCCAGCAACAACTTCATCATCTACAGCCAAGATCTGATCTCCAGCTTTAAGCCTTCCATCCTATGGTGAAAGTGGAAGATCTGTGTAAGCATTTCAGAGCAGTTCCCCCCTTCCACCACTTCTCAGCAGCAAGAAAGTTAACCAGTGTCACCTTGGCTGCCTCTCCATGCTCAGTTATACTCTTGATAACTAGTCCATTGAGTGTGTCTTCCTCACTGATAGCGATACCCAAACCTCCTTGATCCTAGAGGAATAAATGAAGACCAGTCAGGAAAGTTGAAGCTGATTTATTTTACTCAAATGTAAAGATATGGAGCCATGATGACCCAACACACCATCAACCCAAAGGCTACAAAAGCAATTAAATGCCTTTCTAATGATGGGGCAATTGGTGCCACAGGCTCTGTTCCTTCTGGGGCACAACCCTCAGGGTCATTGCTCAAGAAAAGATTCTTTATTTGCTGCAGAAGGAGCATGCTTGCATCTGTGAGTAAATCATGACCCCGAAATGGCCAAGGTTGCAGAGCCAACACATCACATCACATCACATGGATCTGTATTTTTTTCAACACTAAAAAAGTTTTAGTAACAGGGGTTTATACCTTCCTTTCTGATTACTTTAATAAAGTTAAAACAAAGTGTTGAGCTTTTGTTCTAGCCTGAGCTAGTCACTTTCTCATTATAGTTTTCATACAGAGGAATTTCACACAAAGTCAGAGGGATAAAAGGCAAACTTGCATGGTCTCTCAGAAGCACATATCTGGAGCCACACTTACTATCAGACAGTAGGCTACTGGCTTTGAATCCACCTTTTACCTAGGCATTTCATATGATATCTTAATGTTCCCACCTAATGGGGAAAAATCTAAGATTTCTTATCTAAAAATGTAAATGATGGTAGCACTTTCTACTTAGTCAGAAACTGACTTCACAAATATGTGGAGGGGGTGTTGTTTATCTCATATACATTCTCACCTTACCCTAGGTAATAATGAGTCATTTTGATTAATATACCTAAATCCTCCAGGGACCAACCCTACCAACTGCCTTCCACTGTTCTACCATCTTCCCCATCTTTAATCTTTCTCTCTTCCCTCCCTTGCTCCTTTCTTGTATTTTGGACGGTGATTTTAAAAGACACAGAAAATCTCAATAGTCCTTGATTCAATACAGCAAGCCTAGGTAGGAGGAGAGGCTACACATCCTAACTAAACAAATGACAGGATGGAACTTCACATCTGGGTTACAAAAGATGGCTTGCTGTTTTCTGGTTCTCTCGGATCAGTGGTTCTGTGGGAAGCCTGCTGCCATGGCAGGAGAACACTAGATTTGCCACAGAAAGAATGGGGATCTCTCAGATACATTCATTCAAGGAAATCACCTTGGAAGTAGAAGCAATTGCCACCCATGGCCCAAATTTGCAGTGAGTGACTGTGGCTGATCCTGGAAGCTTGTTAGGAACCATACAGAAGGTTCTAAGCCTGATCACCCGGAGGATATATTCCAAATTCCCCATTCACAGGAACTAAGATACAACAGATGCCTGTTTATGCCTGGGGTTTTGAAAATTTGTTATGTAAAGAAAGGTAAATAGTTTCAAAGATTGAGCGACTCTAATCAAGTCTATAATTGTTTACTATAGTAACAGTCCTTGGCTGGAGTATGCATGTGACCTGGGCTGGTAGTTACAATGGATCTCCTGACATTGAGAAAACAAGCACGCTTACCTCTCCCCCATCACATGTAAAAGAGGTGGCACAGGCCCTAACTATGGCTGGCAGCCATCCAGAATTATAATGAAGGTCATCTTTGGAATCAATAGGCACTGTGCATGATTGGGCAGAAAGACCTGCCCCTTGATGACACTAATGAGTCTTGGAATCAACATGCTTGAAGACTAACCTGAATCCAAAAACCTTTTATTAAGCCTGATGGAATTAATTTTCTCCTTTTTGTGACTTTTTTGCTTGTGGTTTTTGTTCTTGTTTGCAATAGGCATTCTAAAGGAATAGTAAGCCAAACATCTGCATGTATATTATGCCCTAACCCCACTGAGAACACTATAAAATACTGTAGATAAATGGTATCAGAGAAGCAGGATGAAGCATAAGAAAGGAGTAGGGATGTGAGTGTGTATTTTCCTACCTAACTGTAAACTTTCCCCGCTCACTTCTGCCACAGTCTATGCAGTCCTTCCTCAGCAGGAGAAGATAAAAGAAACAATGTCTTGAACTAGTGTTTCAAAATGCACCATGTATGATTCTGGAGAAGTCATTCAGTCACATAGTTAGAAAACTATCTGGAGAAGTCATTCAGTCACATAGTTAGAAAACTATCAGCAAGAATTACAGGTGAGACTGAACTGAACAAGCTACTGTCATTTTAAGAAAGTGAACCGTTTCCTAAAATTCAGAAGAAAACTCTGATTGTTTATTTGCGGATTTCTACTGTGTAAAATCATACGGATGTGAAGCCTATTTTTGGCAATCATAGTATCTGTTGCTTGCTATGATGTATAGTTAGTTTTCTAGGGTAAAGAGTACTAAAAATATATTTTGATCAGGTTTTCTGATTAACTGAATTAGCATCAAAAGCCAGGCTACTTATTTTGTATTTGTATAGCCCTCCCCTTTAAAAAAAAGTTTTAAAAGAAAAAAAAAGATAACTGAATGGCATTTCTGCAACAGAACTAGAATTGGCCTATTATTAGGCTCACAGTTAACTGCAAGTTCTGAACAGGGGATGGGCACAGTGGAACATACAGGAACACCAACGATCCGGTCTCAGCTAGGAAGAGAGCAGCAGTTAAAAGTGGAGCAGTAATGGCAATCTTCCATTGTTGCCAAGTAGTAAATGTCATAATGAACAAATGTTCTATCACTGTTAAATTATTTTTCCAAACAAACATAATTTGAAATTTCTGGAGGGTTAAGGGACAAAGGACTTGAGATAAGTTACCAATGTTAGAAAGCTCTTGTGTCTGTACCTCACTGCATTTCAGTTCCATGCCATCTAAGAACGAGGCATGCACAGACTTAATGGGATGTGCCACTTTATCATTTTTTAAATAAAGACCTCCACAAAGGAAGCATGCAAGGACACATTCTATAGGCCATTCAGAATCTCACAGGTTTAAAAGTTTAACAAAACAATTATGGGAACTTGGATTCTGACAAGTGCTTTATTGATTTCACTTAATCTTCAGAATAGTATCTCCACTATGAATGTGTAAATTCTCCCTTATAGATAAGGAAAGCAAAATGCCTTCAAATTTCATAATTGAAATCCTGGAAATCACGATTTCTTCTCTGTCTAGCTTATTTTAAAAGATTCTTAAATATTCTCTCTATTCCCTTTGGCAGTTGATAAAAGAATACATTTCAGTTCCCTGATATTTTAGTTTATAACAAAACTGAATTGTAAATGGAAGTTTTTGTGGACAAAGCATTGACATTCTCCAAGGTTTTGGATTTTCAACAGATAGCAACAACATCAAAAAGGGAAGTATATATAATAGTCATCTATGAATAAATCAGCAGAATGATAAAGGGCAAAGACAAAACTTATGTTACAGCATGAAGGAACATTGTTCCAGGTCTCAACCAACCCAAACATAACTGACTTGGGCAGCCTCAATTTCAGAAGACAGAAGAAAATGAGATTAAAGCGTCATCTGAGATCTTTCAGGGTGTGAGATGGCTTCCTGTGGACAAAGCAGGCTTCTGTCTACCTCACTACCAAGGGTCAGGCAAAAGAAATGTTAATTGATGTGCTTGACAATCAATGTTGTTAAAAGGTTCTCAGCAAGGGACGAAAGTAATGCAAACAAGTGTGGAATAACTCAGCAAGGCAGGAAGAGAAAACATCAGTGTCATCAATGAGATATCTTTTATTCTTTCCTAACAACTATAATAATACCCAATACTTGTTTATGTGTGTGTGTGTGTGTGTGCACGTGTACACCAGGTACTAAATACAGTGTGTGTGTGTGTGTGTGTGTGTGTGTGTGTGTGTGTGTGTGTGTGTGTGTGTGTGTGTGTATGTATACACACACACATATATATATATATCACTAAGTACACAATGAGTACTATTTTTTATCCTTATTTTGGAGAGTATTATAGTTAGCTTTTTTTGTTGCTGTGGTAAAATATTGATCAAAAGCAACACAGGGAGAAAAGGGTTATAGGCTAATAGAGGTGGCAATATCCACCTTAACTGTAGGTGGCACCATTTTACAGGCTGTTGTCCTAGACTGAGTGGAAAGGAGAAACTAAACTGAGAGTAAATTGACTACAATTGCAGTGTGGCCATCTGTTTCTTCAAACTCATGCTGCCATGATTCACCTGTGATGGCAGACGGTACCCTTGAACTGTGAGCCAACATAAACCAGTTTCTCCTTAAGTTGCTTTGGTCAGGGTAATTCATACAAGGAAGCCATGTGCCGAATCAGGAATCTGCCCTAGGTTAATGGTGCTGCCATCGCTATTAAGGGCTAAGTCTTGGGCTCTGCTCCAGGTGGTCTGGTTTTCAGTCTGTGTTCTCAACTGCTATACTGTTGTGTGCCTCATTCATCTATCATGATCATTTTCTAGCATTCTTCGGCACTTTTTATTCTAGCATACACTAAGCATTAGGAAATCAACTGGAACTGCCATAAACGTCATGTGAGGCATTTACATATTTCAACTTTTCTACAGATAAACACAGGCTGAAAAATTATTCATACCGCTGGGTGTTGGTTGTGCACGCCTTTAATCCCAGGACTTGGGAGGCAGAGGCAGGCGGATCTCTGTGAGTTCAAGACCAGCCTGGTCTACAAGAGCTAGTTCCAGGATAGCCTCCAAAGTCACAGAGAAACCTTGTCTCAAAAAACCAAAAAAAAAAAAAAAAAAAAAAAAAAAAATCATACCAAAATTTAAACATGCATTTAAGTGCTTCTTAATAAACTAATTAAACTGTAGGTACATAATTACACTATTAAACAGCGTCATTGGTATTTACAGACTTAAGATGAACTGAGCCCTGAAATCTGGACAGGAACACAGAGGACATAATCACTCTGACATGGCACTGGGAGGGGTTCTAATTAAAATGCATGAGCAAAAGCTTCTAATGACTTCTATTCTGTTCCATCTGTCTAGAGCAAAACAATTCATAATAGAAACATCTTTTTTATACCCATGATGAGACCTCACAGCAGCTGGGGCTGCTGTACATAACCAAGCATTCCTGCATTGGTGATGGTGATGGTGGGCTCACTACATCTGACAGCTGAGTGTGTGGCCCCAGTAGCTCAACTATGCTCCATCAAGATTGTCCCACACCCATGGGTATTTGAGCAGCACAAACTGGGTGAAGGGGAGACAGGACATGAAGTTGGGAGGGATGGGGGAAGCGCTTGGAGGTGGTGGAGGGAAGCGCTTTTATACATGGGTGCACATATGACATTCTCAAAAATTTAGTAAAAATATTATATTAAAAATTACTGCAGCAGCCCATCTTTGTACAGGTTTGTTTCTTTATTAAAAAGAAACAAAATCAATGTAGTCGTATATATTTTCCAATATTCTGGCTGTGTGCTAGGAATTATGCTCTTATATAAGTAATTCATTTAATCTTCATAAATGACTAAGACAAAAGTACTACTATTGTCTCCACACTATATAGAGGAACCTAATGAAACAAAGCTCATCTGTGATGAAACATGGACACTAACCTGATAGAACGATCCAGACTCAGAGTATCAGGCCTTGGTGCCTCATTGCTGGAGGAAATGGACCACTCCTGCTACTTATGTTTACAACATTTCCTGCACTCAACCTTCTGCCCTACTCTACTTCCTTCATCTCCTATGCCTGGGCCCCTCCTTACATACCCATGTCCACTTGCTTTTCAGTAGGAGCTGTAGTAGGTGAAAACATTTGTTTCTTTTCAGCAAACCATTTCTGCAAAGTAGTATTTGAACCTGAAAGTCAAACCTTCTCCAGGCAAACACTTCACTGAGTGCCAGCCTATCAGCTAAACTTCTAGTTATCCCAGTTTCATGAACTAGTTTCTTCACTGTTGTATCTACTAAGCAGCATCTCAGTAAACAAATCACGGAGAGACGGCAGATTTCATGCCTTCCAGTAACACTAAAACCAGGAAAAGCTGGTCCACAGTTCAGAACTGATTAGCACAGTGAACCCCAGGTTTGACTGTGCACTGCAATCACAGGGGGTCATTAAAGCAGATTTCCAGGTCCATCTCAGAGCTCCTCACTCACAGGAAGCTCTGGGTGTGTCCCATCGCCTGCATTTCTAACAAGACCCCAGATGTTGCAGATACCACTCTCTAGAGACAATCCTTCAGGGAGCCAGCGGACAGGATGAGTGTGTGAGAGTATTCAGTTAACTCCCACTCAAAGAGGATTTACCTTGGGAAGCTCCAGATGGTACACGTTTGTAAGTGAACTGAGGTCCAGAGCTGCAGAAGTAGTAACACTTGGTTCTACCTGACAAAGAAAGATGTCCAAAAGGTAACTGTTAAGTATATTTGTTTGCCTAAATGTAAGAACCACTTAAACAAAATTTATTATTTTGTTAGCTTAGACGTTTGCTTGGGTTTACTCCATAATGGAGTCCATCAGAAGCCTGCTCTCTGACAGAAAAGGCACCATGTATTATTCTTTCTCCACAAGTTATGATAGGTTTTCAGAAATTATTAAATCTTTCCATAAAAGTCATTAAGCTATAATATTGAAGGGGAACAGTTGGTGCAGTATAAAAATACATTTTGCCATCTATAACTATAACTTACCCAAATTAAGTCCCATGAGGAAGCAGCTTCAAGCAGACTATGATTTCTTTCTCTCCCTTATATGTAAATAAGCCCTCTACTCAAACATTCATTGAAGGGAGAATGAAGCCTGCCCTCACCTTCTGCCACTGAAAACCCCATGGCAGCTCTAATGGTAAGCTCTTCTGTGTCTGCTATCTTCTTTTACTGTTCTCAGACACAAATCCAAAGATTTCTCAATTCAAACAAAAACTACCAATTTGTGACCCTCTAGCTGTTGCTTTCTCTCTTTCTTTGTTGTCATTTGCCTTTCTGTCATCACCTGGCTGTAGATCCAAGGGGCCTCTCTCACTATCTTGTTCTTGGCCTTCTCTGCAATATCTCAGGCTATGGGATCCACTTTTCTCTCCTCTACTGCTATACAAGGGCCTACTGGTTCTTTTCCTCTTAGTGAGGGTTTCTGTTGTTGTTTGCACAGGCTGCCCTTTGCTCTCTTCTCTTCTAATGTTCTTTGTAAGCCAGTATTTTCAGCCCCCAGGGGCTAACAAATGCAATATACTCTGTGGGGAGTTGTCTCTAAACACCACATAACATATCTAAATGTATACTTTAGCAGGCTTCTCAACCTGCAGCCTTGTAATGGTGCAAGCAGAAAAAGCCACAGTCTTAGTAAGTGCACAGGTAGTCTACAAATGTCCCCCTACCGCACTCCCCAGTAGGCAGCCTGAGGTGGTCAGTGGGATGGTTATGAAGTATCAGCTCCTGCTGATACTTAGTGAAGTGTGAGATGTGAGGAAAGCCTTGCACTTCCTTCTGTTTTAATCACTGTTTCATTCTTTATCCAAACCATCAAATTAGTCAAGAAATGTTCACTGAATGAATACTTTCCAACGTTTTTTTCACAAGTACATCTGTGTGGGCAAGAATGTTACTAGACTGGGTCTAAAACCTCTGGTGTGAACTCTTCTTCTTCCCTTATTGTACAACGGGCCTTCATTGTATTTTCTCCTGTACTGCTTCTGTTTCTGTAATTCCTTGAACTTCATTTCTCTGCCAGGAAATGCCTGATAGTAGATTTTGAAAATTTAATTATCATTCATTTATGTAGAGGGCATAAGGTTCTCATGCTTACAAATAAGCACCAGAGAAAACAGGAATGTTGAACATGCAGACTTTTCTCTTCAACAGAAGGGAGCTGTAAGCCTGTTTTATGCCCAGAAAGCTTGGAGTGGATGTTGTTAATATCCTGGTAATCTGTACTATCCATAGGGCCTGGCCACACCTAAATCACTAGGACTATACAGTTTATCTCAAATTTTTCCTCCCTATACCTTTATCTTGAGAAGTGCTTCTCAGTCAATGAAACTCATCTTTAAGGGAGATGCCATGTGCACTTTACAGCCTAGTGACCTCTATTCTATCTTTGTCTGAGACTATATCAGATCCTAGGCCCTTAAATTAAGTTATAGAACCCACTTCATAGTAGAAGTCACATATACTTTGCAAAAGAGTTTTGATGCAGTCACACCCCAAGCTTTATTGTGCACATGGTGTTGAGATAACTATCACCAGGAAGCTTTTTTTCCAAAATTGTAATGTACTTAAATATGTCTAAATAAACCAGAAGTTAGAACCAGCCCAACTAACTAAGTTGTGTTAAATTCAGTTTCCTTCTTGCCTCACACAGTTCCTTTCTCTGCCAGCAGTAGAATTTTCAGGGAGACCAAGACCTTTGAAACACAATTTTCATGATGATGGAAGTTGAAATGGATGGCTTTCACAGTGTTCTCAAGATCTGACCATGTCTCCTTTCTCAATGACCCTCTCTTGCCTCTCCCATTACTTTCTCAATACCACTCCTTAATGCTGTTTGCAGTTTTCCAATTCAGGTAGTCTCTGGAGCATGGGTTCTTCCTTATCCTATGTATTCCTATGCATTCTTTATACAGCACTTGGGTCCCCTAATCCTCTACCATATTCTCCACATGTAACATCACCATGAAGTCTCTCTCCAGAACAGAACAGACCACTTTCTTCCTCTTACTGCTATATATATGGGCTTGTCTGGTGGCCTTTACATAAGTGGTGTGCTATTTGGTGGTAGTATCTTGAACATTAACCATTAACATTATAGCTATCTCTGAATCTGTGTAATGTTCTACAATGCTTAGCCAAATTAAAACGTTGTATCAATCAAATCTTTCTAGAGAAACAAATGCATTACAGATACCTCCTTATTTTGAGGACTTTCTGAAATAGAAGGCAGAGGGTCTGCTGCATTTCCAGGACATACAGCCATTTGGTTCACTGCATCTTCATTTCTAAAAGAACACAAGAATGTATCAGCTCATCATATCATCAGATTATTCCCATTTCTATCTTGAAGTGTCATAAAGATTATTAAGAACAAATTATCTAACCCCAAAGTCTTAGATCCCAGATATATATTGTGTGTATTTACATATGTAGTATATATCTACATATATACATATATGTTTTATTTCACTGAAAATAATTCAGAGGTGAAATGCTAGCCAAGTATTTAGTAAACCAAAGAAAGAAGAAAAATGCTCACCTGATAAAAATTATTTTTACTTTAGATGGAGCACATTTAATGATTGATGACGCATTCTGATGACTTCTGCCATACAATATCTGGCCATTGATCTATAAGAAATAAGTATCATTAACTGAACCTAAATCTCTTCATTTCTTTAGGTTTTATCATCTTGTCTAGCTAATAAAAAGTGAGTTGCTCTCTTTATCATATTAAATACATTTTTCCTCTCCAGAACCCAAACCAAAATTTTGATGATGAATATAGAAGAGCTCATGTTTATAGCTAACATTAAGGTGACATACATGATCTCTGATATCCCTGGGCACTTTGTAGACACATCATGTTGAACAAATATGGAGAGAAGACAGTCAATTTCCCAAAAGACAAGGGCTTTGTGGCCTGCAAAGACCACAGGGGTAAGCCCCCTGTCACATCTCTCAGTTGGTCTTAAGAAGCATGTCCTGGGAAGCAGGGTATCTAAATTCATGCAAGGAAGGCTCAAGGCACAGCATCAGACTGTAAGTAGCACAACATTCTACAGAGGTGAATGTGCCAGCCCAGGTGTCCAGTCATTAAGCCACTGTGAACAGAACTGGTCCAGACAGTAGAGATATACAAATACATGGAAGAGCTCTGAGACAGTGTGGAGTCATGCTTACTCTGAGTCAGTAAAAACAAAGTCTAAACACTATGAAGTATGGCCTGTAGATCTATTTTGTTTGGCAGGTTTAGTTACTGCTTGCATTAGCTTTGGCCTCATCTCACCTCAACCCCAATACTTACTTCATTAGTAATTCAACCTCCAGAATGTCTAGTGGGTCAGCAGCATTACTGGCATTTCAAAAACTCCCAATAAAAATAAAGCACAGGTACAAGCATGTTTTTGAAGTGTGATTTTTATTAATATCTTGGGGCAAAAACTGTTTTTGGTGCTGCAGAGTCATGACCTTTAGTGTGAGTTAATGGAACACAAACTATGTTGTAGAGATTTGTTGTGGAGCCAAATCTGCTGCACTACATCAATTTTATTAGACAGTGGACAATTTGGTTAGGTCAGTCACTACACAATGTCTGGGTGACATTCTGGAAACTGACGTTTCCACTGCATGATGAAGCCATGAGCAAATTCAAAACTAGCAGCACCTACCTCTAGAAGCTCGTCAGCAACCTGAAGTCGGCCATCTCTTCCTGCTGCTCCCGTGGGATCTATCCCCACTATAAACACACTCATCCTGGTACGGTCTTTGTTCCCAGCAAGACTTAGACCCAAACCACTGTGACCTTTCTCCAGCTCAATCATGTGGAGCTGGCCTGAGAGGGATCCATAACGCTCTTGGATATTTTCTACACGTAACAACAAATGCATTTACAGTTAATTCACAGCTAAACACTTTACTATAAAAGCTTTAGATTTATTTTCCTTAAGAGACATTATTTGCTTCAACATGATTTCTTGGCAGTTAAAAGTTAGACAGACTGGCTGCTTGGACATTAGGTTTGTTTTCCCAGAATAAGGGAGCTCAGAGAGATTTCGTTGTATTGAGGGTGTACACAGCATAATGTTAGATGAACCAGTTCATCTTGGGGGCCATATTGACCAGTTCACCTTGGTGGCATTGACTCCAATCACTTGGAGGGGAGAGAGGGGCTAAAGTACTTGGAATACTTTTGTCTACTGGTGAGTGGAGGCTTCTCCAACAGAGGAAAATCTGCACCATTCGTCACATCATGCTGGGTATCAAGTCAGAAGGAAGAGAGTGGAAGACAGAGCCCTTAGACCAGGACAAGTCAATATATCTGTCCGAGCTTTAAGAAATCTGCCCTGACTACATGATCTCTTGCTCAATAGTTTGTCTACCCACTTTAATCTGAGAGGGTATGGCCCCATGTAGGTGCCCAATGCACCAATGCAAAAGCCCACCTGATGAGCCCCATGTCAGCGAGTCATCTTAGGAGCCTGGCCCTGATGAGCAAAGTCAATCATCCCACATGAGTAGTCATAAGTTCTTATTTTAAGCCATTATGTTTTGTGGTAACTGATGTCAAAAACAATCAATCACCTGTAAGACTGGATAATTTGATTAAGTGATCACATTTGATAAGCCATCTCTTAGAAAAGGCCTAGAGGGCTAATGACCGGCAATTCTACGATTCTCCCCTATATCAGTTAAACATCTTCAGAACCCTTTCACAGTAGGGTAACATTCATATTTTGTGCTTTCTAGAATATGTGTACTGTAGACTGCTTAAATCAAATACTTAAGTTTTTAAAATAAAGCTTTTTGAGTGCTGAAGAGATGGCTCCATGTTAAGAGCATTTGTTGTTCTTGCGAAGAATCCATGTTCCATTCCCGGCACCCATATGGTGATTGACATCCACCCGTAATTCCAGTTCCAGATGGTCTGAGGCCCTCTTAGGATTATCCAGGGCTCCAGGCATACATGTGCTGCATACACATGTATTCAATAAAACAAATAAATCTAAAATAATTTTTAAAACAAAACTTTTAACTTGACACACTTACGTCTTTTGGCTCAAATTTTATATGGGGCACTGTGTCAGCATTCTTCAGATGCTACCTAAGATATATTAGTAACCTGAGCGACCTGCATTCAAAACCCGAGACCACTTCCCAGATGCAAAGAGTTGATCTTAATAATTATAAGGTCACCATTCTAGTGCCCCAAACACCATAAGCTCAGGATATAACACTAATAACAATCAGATCTTACAAGGAGGAATCTGAGGCCTGCTAATGGTAGTTCAAGAAAGGTGATCCAGTACTAGGTTCTGAGAGGTCCTCCTGACTGCTGTAATTCTCAAATGAGAAGCAAGAGGGCTTTATGAGAAATGCATATTTAAGTAAAGAAGGAATGTAAACTCATGCCTCAGGAATGCATGTTGTATTCAAGGAAAATAAACAGTAGTTTTCCCACGTACAACTGCAATACATATCGCTAATGCAGAAATATTTGTTCATACAAAACAAACCCAGAGCTATTTTAAGACTTCTTATAATTAAGATTGTAAACAGACAACTTACTCCAGCTGTACCCAAACTCATCCTCTTTGTCTGCATCTTCTGAGACTGTGATAGTAGATGGCTGTGCACAGTCACTACCCATTTCTGAGAACCCTGAAGGGGAGGAGGGAGGTACATCACACATTGGAGCCTTCTCTGAGTCTGATGCTGACTGGTTGGGGGCCTGTGGGAACAGGAAGAATTCAGTGGGCATGTACAATGTCATGAAAACTCACAGGAAAACAAGTAAGAATATAATTCCAAAACCAAAGGCCAGCTTGAAAATGGTCTCCAAATAACAGAAAGCTTACACGTGCATGACAGAAATGTCACCAGATTCAAGTATCAGAACACAATTCATTAAATTGTTATTTACTGATGTAAACAATGAATAATTCATTGCAAAGTCTTAAATGACCTAAGAGAGCAAATTGTTCAAATTACCCTGTTGGGGAAAAAATGTACAGTACGGATGTGTATATGTTATGGGTCATTCAAGTCTGCCAAGAAGTAAACAAATCAATACAAAGCAAATAAACAAGAAACACATCCCTCAAAATTTGTTAGTAAGAGCCATTGCGGTGGCTTAATGGGTAAAGGCACTTGGGAAAGCTCAAAGGCCTGAGTTCAATCCCTGGGCTCAAAAAGTGGAAGGAAAGAACTAATTGCCATAAATTTACTTATGACTTCCATATCCATGATGTAGCTCTTACACATGAACTTCTACATACCCCTACTCACAAAATAAATATAATAAGAGTAGCATCAAAACTTGTCAGTAAGACTACACATGAAGACTCTGT